>NW_019524994.1:50758-181894 GCF_002814215.2 Seriola lalandi dorsalis | reverse complement strand
CCTTTCGTTCCCCTTTCCCACCCCACGTCACTCACAGTCCGGTCAGAGGGATGAGCTGGAGTGGCGTCTAGGACAGGAGCGAGGCGTGGAGCCCCAGAGCCAGAGCCAGGGTGGGGGCCAGGCCCAGAGCAGGGGAGCCCCGGGACTCACTAGGTACCACAGGCCCCTGGCTTTAAGAGCAGAGGTCAGTGCCTCCTCCCTCCTCCATCTCCCCTTCCACCTGTGGGACTGAGTTAACACTGGCTCCACTGTGAGCCCCATACATGGGCCTTCTGTGTCTGAGTCTAAAGCATCAATCTGGACGCTATTTTCTTACAATTCCTTCCTCAAACCAAAATCTTATCACATTCTCAACTGTAGAGCAACAAAAATTCAAGGGTCAATGGACACTCTGAAAATCAACACCAAAACTAACTGAAGCATGTAATTTTCAACACACTGATGCATGCACTGATCAACTGGGATGCACTTGGATCTGACTTTCCCTCTTCCAGTATCGATTACAGAACCTCAGCTCTTGGTATCTGCAGTTGAAATTTGAAATCTGTTAACTTGTGTGGATCTCCTCAGGGTCATTTTTATCTAAAGTAACATGAGACCAGAGATTGCTTTGGTGCTAAAAATCGGTTGACCACGGTGAGGGACCGAATGTAACCGATAGAAGCAGAAAAGGCTGAATTTTATAATGACGTTGCTGTATTTAATGTGGACCAGTCACATCTGGCCGATAACCGATGCAGTGCGTCCCTGCTAGTCCCTGCACAGAATTAGTGTTCTGGGGTTTATTTTTGGAGTGTTTGTTTGTCTATTGGCAACCAATGAGGCAATAATTACTGCTCAATAGCAAAGCAATTATGGGTATAGGTCAAAAGTGATAAGTTTGACTTTACAAATTATTTACTGAAGAAGACTGATGAAAGAGAAATACTTATAAATCTCTCTACTGCATGTATGCTTTTTAAACTTAATTCTGAAAATGTTGATCGTCTGAACCAAAAAGCCCTTTATGTGTTTTTGAGTATTTTTCATACAAATTAGTCTCATTATGAATTATAGGGGAATGAATTATCACAGTTTCATAAAGGGGTTTGTTAATATCAGAAGGCCGCTCAGTCCAGCATGTCTAGTGACACTCCAGCCACAGTCACTTTTTGATGCTGAACACGATTTCACTTCATCCACTCGCTCTACCTTCACACTAAATATCCACTCCCACAGCCACTGATGTTTATTTCCAACTTTGATTTAGCATTCTCTTCTTGCTTTTTATAATTTGTTCCATGTTCCCCTGGACATTTTGTGATTGATTTACTTCTTTGAAGAACAAAGTAGTTTGCATAGCACTTCAGAGTTAAGAGGGTTAACCTGTTTTATACCAATTAAGAAACTTTAGCTCATTCGTCGTGCCAAATTTGTCAGTCGTGTGTTGCGTTCTCAAAAATTGATCTGCTGGTAGACGGTTTGTTTCCCTCTGTAACAGTGAGACACCACACCAGGCATGCACAGTTACATTATATGGACATGACTTGTGAGGCTTATTTATGCACTTTAGCTGCAACTAATCATTATTTACTTTATTGATTAATCTGCCAATACTTTTTTTCAACTAATAGATGAATTGTTTTATCTATAAAATGCCACAAAATAGTAAAACAAATGCCTGTCATGATTTCAATGTGGAGATAGACATATTGGACATTCTGCATAAGAAACGACTAATGATTATTTGCTAAGTTGCAGATTAATCGGCTAACCGTTGCAGCTCTAATGCACTCAGTGTCTCACAGCTGCGTCTGCACATGGTGGACTCTGTAGTGATGCCCTGAATCAGAAAATTAAACACACGTAAAAGTGCAGCCCTCAAACAAGTGTTACAGCTCATATTACATATATACACACACACACACACAGAAAATGAAAGAGGCAAGTGGTTACATTGCTTCAGGTCGGTTAAACCCTTCAGTGACTCGGCTGTTTAATAAACCGGCTGTGTAATCGCAGGACACTGTGATTCATAATCGCTGCCTCATGCTTGTTTTCAGAGAGAAATTGCCCGTTGTTATGTAATGCAGGGCGCTGGCAGCGGCGATGTGACACATAACTATTACAGTTACAGTTATGGCACATTCGTGCGGATTCCTTTTTTGTCCCCGTGCTTTCTGCCGCAGTGTAATCTGTGAGGTGAAATTAATGAATGGGCAAAGCAGCTTGGATATGGCAGGATTAGCGCTGTACTGTAGGCCTGTGCGATTTGCATTTGACATTGGGCTGACAGGGAGGTGATCCAGGGTCAGGACACACTGCACAGCTCAACTTACTGTTGGAGAGTGCAGGAACAGCCCAGCACAGGATAGAGGAAAGAAATCGTATTATAAACTGCTGCAATTTTCAAATTGTGAGTCTGCATGCTGGTTGGTTTTTTTTTTTGTTAGGAAAGAAAGACGCCCCAGGGATGTCTTCAAAACAAGTTGACGACTGAAGAAGTATCATTACATTCAATACCATAAACATCAGCATCTCATTTCCCTCTGAGCATTTTTTCACCTGTAGTAAAAACAATCAAACCTGACATTCCTTAAGTTCCTACTTCAGTTGTTTTTGCATATAAGATTTTCTGTTAATTAAAAGCATTTTTGGAGCTAACACAAGATGACTAATAGCGATATTATTAATGTTTAGCAACTTTTATTTTCATGATATAAACCATTTTTTAGGTGAGAATTTACAGTAAAGTATGGTAAAGCAGTTCCAGTAAAGTAAAATCATAGTCTCCACATACAGTGTATTGTCTTAATTCAGAGAAGGTGGCAGATGACTTAAAGAAATAGTTCTACATTTTGGGAAACTTGCTTATACGCTTTCTTGTTGAGAGCTAGATGAAAAAGATCGATACAATTCTCAGTGTATGGTAAATATGAAGCTGGACCCAGGAAGACAATTAGCTTAGCTTAGCATAAAGACTGGAAAACAGCTATCTTAGCTCTGTCCTAAGGTAACAAAATCTAACTTAAATGAACAAGATATGACATTTCAATTAGTCAATTTTAGACGTACACGTAGCCCGACCTTTCGATAGAGCTGTTTGCCTCTGTTTCCAGTCTCTATGCTAAGCTAAGCTAGCAAGCTGAAAGACAGTAGATGAGCATATTTCCCAAAATGTCAAACTATTCGTTTAAGACTTAGATGTTGCTCTTTGAAGAAATGCTTAGTCCAGCCTGAAATGTGCAGCATTAAATTATAATTATTTCCTGAGATGTTGTAGAAGAAGGGTCAGATCTCATTTGAGGTTTTTTAGTCCTGCTCTGTGAAATTTTTGTTTAGCTGCGGAAAATGAAGAGAGCAAATATAATCAAGTATAATCGTCTCATACTCAAATCCCTGTTGGTGTTGTAGTGAGATATCAATATGTGATGTAACTTATCCAAAGTGCTGGTGAAGTAACTGTGGACTGTGGTGTTGTGGGTTCAGCTCCGGGACACGCCTGCTTCTGACATCCAGTTTCGTCTGGATCACGAGCGAAGGCTGAGAGCAGCGACGGAGGAGCGGGAGGCCGTCGTGTCTCTGCCTCAGGTACAATTAAAGCAGTCAGTCAGTCACGCCACGTTTGAGTTTCTTTAGATTATGAACATGAGCATAAGCCCAGCAGTATCACACTTCACTGGCTCTGCTATCTTAAAGCTAAAGTTGGAACATACTTTTAATTAAGTCCACCGCTTGGGAGGGAAGAAAGTTTTGGATTTCAGATTTGATATTCATACCTGTAATTTGCTTTACACTGAAATTTAAATTACACTGTCTTCAATCTGACACATGCAATTTCCATAAAACCGCTGTTTTGTTCTTGCAGCATGACAACCTGACATCATTCATGCAAATATGGGATTTAAAATATGATAAACGTGACATCTAATTTACGAAGTGATCTTTTAAATTAAAAAAACAAAAAGCAAGTGTGGGTCTCTGTTTAAAAAATAATATCTGTCATGTTAAGCACACAAAATCTACAGCATCATTTTGGGCTGAGACAATTAGTCAATCAATCAGACTGCATACAAGATCCACAACAACTTTGATAGCTTTTTTTTTTTTTAGATAAAATGCCAAACATTCTCAGATTCCTGCTTCTCAAATTAAAATATAAAACAAAATGTATTAGTTTTCTCAACCTTCTGATATTAAAGCAAATGTGTTTGAGCTTTGGACGGTTGGTCGGACAAATCAAGCAGTTTGAATATGTCAACTTGAGCATTTTTTACTGTTTTCTGACATTTAATGGACCTAGTGATTAATCAGTAATGAAAATAATCATATACAACACAACTGACATCATACATTTTTGTAACAACTTTGAATAAAAGTTTTATTATAGAATATAGTCATTTTCAGGTAATGATAAGTATTAGCTACTTTAAATCCAATAATCCTATTATACAACACATATACAAAAATATCCAACATTATGGAAATGACAGGATACATTATTCACATCACTTATCTAATGTGACTTACGTGACGAAAGCATCATTAAAAAGTATTTGAATCTGTTTTTAATTAAAACCTTTGCCCAGTATGTTTCTCAGTTTCCTTCCCGATCTGTTTCACAACAGGAAGATGAGCTTTTGCGTCTGGAGGCCCAGCGTGGAGGTCTGGAGCTGCAGGGGCTTCAGAGTCATGAGGTGCCCTGGACTCAGGAGAGGGCCATGCTGCAGCAAGAGGTTCGCCTGTTCAGACGCAACACCATCATCTTCTACATGAAGCTCAGGTGGATCCTCATGCACTGGAGGCTCAGCCGCAAGGACGACTCCGGAGAGGAGACGGCGCACCCAGAGGTGAGTCAGAGGTTTTAATAAGTTGAAATGGATGATGGCTGAACAAGAGCAGCTCTGAAAAAGCAAATGAAACAATCCACCAACGGATTATTTAATTGAGCACAAGCAGGTACTAACAGTTTCTTCGGAGAGTCTTATCGACAGGTGCATAGGATCAGGAGCAAAATCAGTCTGAACACAGAAAAATGTTACACGCTAACTTCAATTGTGTTTCATGTTGAATCACCCATTAAGATACACAGATATGCGTCTCTCAGAAGTGTCTCTGTGGATGGATGTTGATTATTGGGTCCTCCCAGTATTGAATGGTAAATAAACTTAGTTAAACGTCTCTTTGGTTCTTTTGTTGAAGAATTGCACTTTAGCCTGTAGATATGGTGCCAAATATCAAAACAACCCTCAGTACATGGACACATTCAGTTACCAGTTTATTAGGAACACCTAGCTAAAACTAATGCAGTCCAATGCAACAGTCCTGCATTAAAAGCTCCTTTTGTCAAAGTCATAATGTTCAGTTTTTGTTGAAATGGTTTTAGAAAGGTGTTGATTTAACACAATGAACATTTTAGAGGCTGCAGTTTGTGATGTTGAATTAAACTGACTTGTGTTTCTCTTATTTTGTCCACCTTAGTTATATTAGTGAGGGTAGGCGAAATAACAGAAGCACTTCTTGCAGCACTTTTGTGTTACACTGCATTAGTTTCAACTAGGTGCACCTAATAAACTAAAAAAACAGCTGAGTCTAAATTAAGGTTATGATGTTACAAATGCGGGCTGCACGGTGGTGCAGTGGTTAGCGCCGTCGCCTCATAGCAAGAAGGTTCCGGGTTCGATCCCACGGCTCGGCCGTGCAAGTGTGGGTTCTCTCCGGGTACTCCGGCTTCCTCCCACAGTCCAAAGACATGCAAAATGGGGACTAGGCTAATTGGATACTCTAAATTGACCATAGGTGTGGCTGTGAGTGTGAATGGTTGTCTGTCTCTATGTGTTTGCCCTGCGATGGACTGGCAACCTGTCCAGGGCGTACCCCGCCTCTCGCCCGAAAAGATGCTGGGATAGGCTCCAGCCCCCCCGCGACCCTACTAGAGGATAAGCGGTAGAAAATGGATGAATGTTACAAACGCAGTACATGTTACGTTACAGCTCTTCGCCCGGGAAGCACCAGTGCGTCAGGTTAAAGTCTGAATCGATCATTATGGATGAGGTGGTGAAAATGGAAACAGATAACTCATCCTGAATCACTTCCAATCTTGTACTTCCCAGCAGGATGCAGGTACCGCTGCAGGTACTGATTGATAGTCTGGTCAACTCGTTGCCCGGCTGATTGAGCAACTCCATCTGTTTTCGGCTTGTTGATCCGGCCGTCGATGCGCCACTTTTTTTTTTGTGTTGTCTTCTTCTGGTTGATTAAACTTGTAATTTGTGAGATTCATGTTTTGCTGGATTTTTTGCTTCTTTTTTTTTTTTTCACACCTCCCCAGAGATCACAGAGCAGTTTGGCCTGTGGTGATTTCTCTGCGGATGGACATTGTGTTTCTGTTATCACTGATCTTTTCTCAGCAGTGCTGGATATCACTGCTCACGCTGCCCACCCAGTTCCTCCTGCTTATTCTGAACAAACCACTTTCATGGTTGTCATACAACATAAATCAGTTTGCTTTGTTATGTAATATTAATCGTAATTAATCACACACGGAGATTATCAAGATGTGTTGTAATGCCACAGACTTTATTTTATCTCGAGTTTCAACTGAATGTAATATTTCTTGGTTCAGTCCTGACTCATCGGTTTATTCATGCAGCATCTTGTCAGGAAACCTTTCTGTGTCTGCAGGTGATGCAGCAGTGAGGAGTTCACGTGTACCTTTCTGGATATTCACCACACGTCCTTGACTTGACTGAATCCCAGCAGAACGTTTTCTCAAGTCAAGTTTATTTTTAAAAGTGAAAGTGCTTCAGCAGGCTCATATTTAGAATTTGAATGATGCCTCTTACTTTTATAAAACAAGAGAGAATGGCCCGATTCAAACGGACTAGTACTGTGATGGACTGGTATAAAACTGGAAACTCATGCAGGGTATTTCTCTGCCTTTTACCCATTGCATGCTGGGATAGGCTCAGCGACTGTGAGCCTGGAACAGAATGTGTTGGTACAGGAAAAAAAAAAAAAAATGAGTGCATAATTTGAAACACAGCTTTTCATGGCTGTATCATCTGTTCCAGTTTGAGAAGTTGGAGGGCATCCCAGAGCTGGGAGTGATAACGGAGCAGGTGGAGGGGGAGTCAGATCGAGACGACAGAATGTGTTTACCACAAACTCCAGGGGACGTCCCGGATCCGGTGCCCATAATCCCTCTGCCGTCACCCGATCAGCACCTGCAGCATCAAAAACAGGTACCGAGTTACTTACACCGTCTTCACTGGTCTTTAGGTGGGAAATAAAAATGAACTGAACTCCAACTTTTGTTGCTGCTCTTGGTTGGAAAATGGTGAAAGACGTTCTTTGCTTTGGTTTAAAAGAGGATGGCATCCAAACTGTCTAAAACCAGCTGGTACCTTTGAATGATACATTTGCTTGTATATTCCTCAAAAACAACCCTCTGAAAGTTTTTTCACTTTTGTTTTATGTGTTTTATGGCACAGACGCAGGCTTTCTTGGTTGCTAGTTTTGAGATAAATTATGCCCTAAATTAAAAATTGGGTATAACTGCAGCGGATTTACAGTAACATTACAGTTAACGGTTGCTCCCTCATAGCGTCTTCAGCCACAGAACTATTTACACAAGTCCATCTCCTAAATATGAATGATCAAAAACATTGTGGCGAGTTCTGGGCTCTTGGACACCGGGGTACTCAGACTGTATCTTAGATCAGCGTGGACATGTGTGTGTACACTTCCCTCCTTGGTGTTTGGCTCAACCGTTTTTTGTCTGAATTAGAAAAACTACAACTACAGCGAGATGTCAACTTTCGGCTGGAGTATGTAAACATGTTTCAAGAAAACATTTGACTATTTTAGATAAACAGCTATTTCATAGTCACTAACACCATCATCACCATTAAGCTTTATTGTCATTTTACGAGTCAGGATTGTGTATGTATGTATATATATATATACATACACATACATGCTGTGTGTGTGTATATATATATATATATATATATATATACACACACAATTAAAATGTAACTGTGAAGTTGTAGTGCAATGAAATGATGTTGTAGTAACTTGTTTTTTCTCCAGTAAACTGATGTATTTAGTGGGTTTGGACATTTATGCCTTTAATTATTTCCCTCATTCATTTTCACTGTGCACAGATGACAGTTTGGCAGGCGTTCATTAGAGCTGTTTGGCATGGTATGCAGATGAGAATTTTGACCCAGATAACTATTTAGACTACAGGCAGTGATTATTTTGTGTACAGCCAGTTTTGTTCTTATTGTTCAAAGAAAGACGCAGACTCTCAGTTACATTGGAAAGAGACAAAAGGAGCTGTGTTGTTGAGGCTGCTGAGCGTTTCCACCCAGACAGTGTGTGTGGAGATCAGCTTTCAGTACCTCTGTCGACCACTTTGCTCCCCGTTGAAGTAAAGAATTTTGGGTGGGATGCATTATTAAACAGCCCTAAGTGCTCTACTTTGTCTTGTGTTTTGATTTTTTTCCTCAGCATCATAAAAATGGTTTGTGCAGTGATCTGACATTGTTGCTTTACTCTGCGCACATTTATTTTTATTTTTTTCAACAAGCATGCCCACTAGACTACATTAGGCTTAATGCACGAGAGCAGAAATGCAGACTTGCTTTAGTAAGCGTTTGCACACATGGCCACTTACAGCAGAGCAGAGCAAGCACAGATGATAATTCCTGCGGCCCAAGTGAGATAATAGTATGTTAAGTCGTAAAGAGGTCATCGAAAGTTTTCAGTGAGGACTCGGAGAGAATTTAGGAATGAACTGCTGAGGGAAAATCCTGATTCATTCATCCCGAGACTGCCAGCGTCTGATACTGCTGAGGTGTTGAAGTACATTTAAATACTGTAAGAGTGTTAGAGAAGGTTGGAGATAAAATGTTTTTCCCACAGTGGCTGTGAACTTTCATCAGAGTTGGTGTAGGTAACTCTCATCTCTCTCCTCAGTATTTTAGAATACATGTAAAACTAGTGTTATTCCAGTGGTTTATTGAGGACTTCACACTGACAGCAGTTCTCAAATCAGCTTGAAATATAGAGAGAAGTCTTGACTTTAGCTGGAAAGTTATGAACCTGGGCGGCTAGGTGACCCAGTGGGTCAGCACTGTCACATCACGTCTAACTCTGAGTACTCTGGTGTCCTCCCATATCAAAACTGTGCATCCATGTGAAGTATTAAGAATACATCCTGCCATGGCCCCAAAACTGGAGGTGGTTTCTGGGAGTTGTTCTGTCTGTCCTGCATCCAGCCTGTTCATTCAGTGGCACTGCACTCTGCCACAGTGTCTTTACATTCATTGACACTACAATACATCTTAGAGAACCAGCGTTGGACATTTTCAAATTGCTACAAAAAGTGTTCACACACCATCAATTGGAGCTGGTTTTATTCATCTTAAATTATCAGGTTCTCTCTTGCTCCTGTGTGATCATTTAAACCAGATAACAGGAAATATCCAATTGATGTGGGTTTGCGATCCCTTGATGTGCTTTGGTCATACACACACCACCTTCCCCCTTTTTTTTTGTCTTTGATTGAGTGTGATGTTTCTACTTCAAGATAAATCAAAGGTACCCTGTGTTTTTGACCAATGCTGGTGCTATCAAGCAATGTTTTGACGAGCGAGTCCCTGGGATCTGTGTGTCTTTTTACGCTACTGGCACCTGCATGAGGACGCACGTTCACTTACATGAGCGCTGCTGTGACCAGATAAAACACTTGTGTCGACAGTTTAACAGTTATGTTCCTTAGACATGAGAAACGTAGAAATTAGGGCTGAGCGATAAGCAAATATATATATATATATAGCGATTATTTTGAGAGTCAGGATTTCAGTGGGAATGGTCAGTTTTCTCAGTTTGAGTGAAAGAAATATAAAAATTTGCTGAGGCCTGTACGTAACAAGCATGTTCCCTTACATCTGGAGGATATGGTTTATAGGCCAGGGCGTCTCTGTAACACCACAATGCTTAGTTTATGGTATGTTGTGACACATATATTACCTCATACTAAAAGGCAGAGAGGAGCCAGACGGCTAGCTCTGATATGACAACATGGATGTAAACAATACAGTTTTCAGAATATTCAAAATCCTGCCTTTGCCTTTGTTTTAGGAGAAAGGAAAGACATTCATCATTGTTGCTGAGAAACACCGCATGTAAACAGAGATGTAAGCTAGCTAGCTACCAAGCTACATTACTGCTCAGTGTATTCCTTTTAAAAGGGAGCCTCCATCTTGTTTTGTTTTTTTTTTTTAGATATTTTTTTCTTTTCAAAATATTTTCAGCAGAAAATCTATGAAATGAAAAAGTCTGATGTCCTGAGGGTGATATTGTGTTTATTCAGACACACAACAGTAGAACTTTAAAAGAATAATAAGGTACTGTGTTTTGTAGTCGTATCTCCCCTTGTTGCCCTTGTTGGAAAAAAAAAAAAAAAAAAAATATATATATATATATATATATATATATATATATATATATACACACCTTGTAAGTTCGACCTTCTTTCCTGGAAATACTGGACTGACGTGCTCTGGCCTTTTAGCTGCTGAGCTCATATTGTGTTCTCAGCTGAGGCTGCTCGGAGCCGGCAGCTCTGTGGTGATACCTCGAGGTGATGTTTTACTCTCAGACTCCTTTGTGCTTCACTGCCTCCTGCCAAAACCTGAAGACTCCCCACAGCAGGGCCACCAGAGGCGAGCAGCCCTCCACACACCTCTCTGAGCACACACTTCAGGGGAAACATGCTGTTCTTTTCTCTCTGACCCACTGCATGTCACTGCTCATACGGCCTCCAGCCTTATGAATCCAAATCCAGATCATAGGTGTAATTGTTTAAACTTTCTTGAACCGCCTGCATCATAATTGGATTAAAATAAATCAGAATTATAGTTGTCCTGCAGGTTTTTCTTGCAGCATCACAAAGATGTTTACTGTGTGCGTATTTTCATCAACGCCCAGAGCTGAGATGCGATAGATTGGAAAGGACAAGCCAAGCGGGAGGCAGATGGGAGACAGGAAGTGCAAGTCAAATTGATTTATAAAGCACTTACAAAGCAGGTTCATCCCAGAGTGCTTTAAAGAGAAACAAAGGACACATAAAAACTAAAGACAAGCTCATCACAAATATCAAGATAAGAAAATAACTTGCTGTGTGTCTTAAGTGTGTTGATTGACCTTTCCGACGTGTGTGTTTGCTGATTGCTTTATGTGAATCCTCTCCGTGCAGTTCGGGGAGAACAGTCGGGTGCTACAGGCCCTGCGGACGCTGCTGGAGGAGTTTCGAGAGGAGCTGCGAGAGGAGGAGACGCGGCGATGGCAACTGCAGCAGTCTTACGCCAATGACAAAGCAGCTTGGGAGGTCAAGTGGGCAGAGATGAAGTGCCAGGTTGCACAGGTACAGATGGCGTCTCAGCGCCCACCTTTAAAGGGACAGGGACACAATCTGGTGTCGGAAACTAAGCAGCAAGACGACAGTAAACACATTGCCTCCTCCACGGATGAAATCCCACTTAGGGCAAAAATAACAAAACCCTTTTGTTTTGTTTTTTTCAGCTCCCTCCTCGGGCCAATCATTGTCATTTTAAAAATGTAATAACAAGATGAATAACAGTTCGAAGTTGTGTCAGACAAATGGACAGAATTCAATTCATAATCACCCTCAACCATTAAATTGAAAGGACGGCATCCAAGAAAATAACAATAACTCACTCTCCTGGCACTTTATAGTGGGCATATTCTGTCATTGTGAAAACAAATTCATTCAGCATAAGACTGCAGCTAAAGCGCTGTCTTATATTCCTCCAAACAGAAGCTGTTTGTAGCTGCTCATTATCAAAAATATTCTAATTTACAGTTACAATAAAAGGTAAAAATCTCAAAGATTCAAATTCAAATCTTCTGAAACGTTTACAACATCGTGGAGCACTAAAACTACACATGGACACACAAAACACCAAAACCAGCACACACACACAAAAACACAAGGGGCTGAGCTGATGACGTACAGTCCAGAAAGGCCAATTTGAGTAACAGATACAGGAGTTTGAAGGTTTATAATAGGATTTTGCAGCTGCAGGGTAGACAGGTGGATAACCCTGATCATGTCACAAAGTAATCTGCCAGGAATGTGCGCTTGGAGGATGACACTGCGAAGGTTAAGTCTGGTTGAACTTCACTAGACGACCCGGCATTGTTTTGGTTTTGTGTTTTTCTTTTTCAGGAGCCCGATGTGACAGCACAGCTGCGATGTGGCAACACAACAGTCTAGTATAAATGAATAAATGATACTCATACATTTTTACACAGTGTCTGTCTGAACGTGTCTCTTAAAGGAAGGGAAACATAGTTCATTCATTCAGCGGTAGAAGAAACTCTGGGATATGAAGAAATTCAATCTCTAAGAACATTATTGAAGCCACTTTATGTTTTTATGTTTTATTTTTATGTCATTATAGCATCTTTATAATTATGCTGATAGCTGATGTTTTTGTGTGCAGAAAAAAAATGAGTCAATCCCAGTGAAAGTCAGTTCGGTTGATGTGCTGCTTTCCACAGAAAACTTCCGTGGGGGGGTCATGGGGGCCGTTAGTGGCATCAGTGTCTGTTTTTCTGTTTTTGGGGAAATTTTGCAAAATCTGCACATATTGGCTTTAAATGTAAACATCATTGCAGGTCTATATCATTTTGGTCGTTTATTCATTATCACACTCAGTTATTAGTTGATTACTTGCATCTAGTTAAAACTGTTGCAGTGGGATATCCCAGCAAAGGCAGTATAGTGAGAGGTGTAATATTTAGCCTATCCTCATTGATATAAGCAGGGTGGACGAAATATTAGAAACACTTCTCAGTGTAATGCAAATTAACTCAACAGCACTGCAAACTACATCCCCCAGAATAAAGCCTATAAAACTATGACTTTCATGAGGGAGGAATTGTTGCAGGACTGTTGTATTACACCACATTGGTTTTTATGAAGGTGTGCTTAATAAACTCGCAACTGAGTGAATATTGGTAGTGGACGAAGTGCGTATTAGTGTGTCATGGAGAGGTATTGATACAGAGTGTGTTTTGTGGTAGAGAAGGGTCGGGATCAGTCTGAGGATAGTGAATATGTTGTTTCTTGACTGCTGGGTCAGAGCAGTGTCTCCTCTCCGCTTCCTCTGATATAGAAGGAAACTGCAGCTTTGGGAACCAATTAAGAGGTCTGAATTATAGGAGGAAGATTATCTCTTTATCTCTCATGCTTTTAATCTGACGAGCTCTTACATGGTTCATATCCGTCCACGGAGCAAAGGTCGCTCAGGGCCTCAATGAGAACTAATTTACTTAGTTTCTTCTGATAATACCACACTGACTTCTTCCCCTGTCCCACTGTGCTTCGCTCTGATTAAGATTTCAGAAATATGCTCCAAATTGTCTGTTTACACAGCTCAGCAGAGCAGAGCAGAATTGGGAATTGCACCTCATCTAGTTATTTATGTTTGGATATAAATAGTGATTGTTTTCTTTTAATCACTATTACCAGATGTTAATATCGTTGCTCAGGCCGCCTCATGTTTCACGCTCCTAAATAACCGCCTATATTTATAATGTCTCACATCTTGGCTCTCAACATTCAGTCAGCTGCTGTTAATGTGCATGTCACCCTCTCCGGTGTGTAATCACACAGTTTTTAAAAACCCGAGATAATAGAAGACAAGACAAACATTTGTGAATGGGAGTTGTGTAAGCTGATGTTTGAAGGCAGCCTTGACTTGCTCTTCACACAGCTTCTGTTCTGCAGACTCTGGTTTGCTCCATGTTATGTTGTGGGATGAAAAGCCCCGTCTGAAGATTACAATGGCCTGTTCTGCCTGGAAAAGAGACGCATCCAGAGTGGCTTCCCTCTTGTCGATCTGCAGCTTTGAAGATTTCTGCAGCACTTCTGAATCCTCGGTTCGTGTCCCCCTGCCAGCGCTCGGTTTGAAATTTTTGAGGGCGGCCCCCCGCTCAAGTTATTACTGTGCGTCTCTGCAAGACAACCAGCAGTACTTAGTGATAGCTTCTCGTCGTCTCGCGTTGTTTCATGCTGTGTTTCTTGGTGTACATTAGCATTTCTGCTTGTTCTCTTTATGCTGTATGGCTTGAGTTGAAATGGTTTTAACCCCTTATCGTCATCATGTCTTTTCCCTTTTGTTTCCCTCATGCAAATTAAGAAAGTTGCATAGAGTTAGATGAGAGAACTGTCGGGTCTGCAGGATGTACAATAAATGACCTAGCAGCACTTTAGCTTAGCTTGACAGAAGTACTGGAAACAGCAGGGAACCAGCTACCCTGGCTCTGTTCAGCACCTCTAACCCTCACTGATTTACACACTGTGACTTGTTTGTTTCATCTGAACAAAAACTGAAATGTAAAAATGAAAGAACAGCTACGAGCCAGTGAGCTTCAGAGGTCACCTTTGGATTGAGCCAGGCTAACTGTTTCCCCTCGTTTCCAGTCTTTATGCTAAGCTAAGCTAACTGCCTCCTGGTTCCGGCTTCATGGTGAATGCACAGGTGCGACAGTGGCAAACTCTTGGAAGGAAAGCAAATGATTATATTTCAGTGGAGCGCGATGTACACAATTTGTTTTTAATAGGATAAAATATACAAAAATCATCTTATCCACGTTTATGTCTCTCAGACAGTAACTCATATACATTCCGTCTAATCTTTGCCATCTCTTAATTAAACCAAAATGACGAGTGAAACTGAATGAAATACTCCAACTGGAAATATGCCTCATGCATCATTCAAGACACAGTTCCCCCAGAATTCAACCCAACAGATACGGTGTCTTTGGGGACTTTTGGATTTCATCTAGATTTAGAAATAAAGTTCTGTGGGTTTAAACAAAGTGTAGACAAACAACATGAGTTTGTAAAACCTGACTCACCGGGGCAGCTTGCTTTATTATTGATTGAGACATGTAATTCTCTTGCCCCCCCCCCCCCCCCCCCCCCCCCCCCCCCAAAATAAAGGAGGATCAAACTAGAGGAGAAAAAGATCATACACAGTAAACATCCACTGCTCTTTGTGAAGAGACACATAACTTTGATCATCACTTTAAAAACATATTGATCCATGGGTGGGGGAGACAGATATGGATTAAAACGAGTTTGTTAGAGGCTCTTTTTTATCATCTGCAAAAAAAAAAAAAAAAAACGATAGGAGCAATCTGTTTACTGTTTTTTTTTTTTTTTTTTACTTTCTTTTAAACTTTGGGCCTTTTATATTAAAGTATAGTTTCACCAAAATTTTGAAAAAATGAATTTCAAATATTATATTTAAAGGATTTCCTAATCCACAGACCTCACTGCAGCAAGTGTTCATAAGGTCTATGTCACGCATAGAAAGTATTTCCAATTAAAGTTGTTTCTAATTTGGGTGAACTGACCCTTTAATTGGAACCTTTTTCACACACACAGGTCCAGATTATATACCCTCATTAGCTTTTTATTTATTATATTCACTATCTCTTTGTAATATACTGCACAGGTCAATAATGTTTAATCAATTCAACATCCCTGTGTCTTTGCTCTGTGTCCAGCTGGAGGAGGAGGCAGGAAGCAAGGTGCGAGGTGAAGCACAGGGAGGCGAAGGGGAACCTGCCGGAGACCCCGAGTGGGCTTTGAAGCTGGAGCGTGAGGAGCACAGGCGTCTGCTGTCCGAGAGCCACAACACCTCCTTGGACCTCCGCTGGAAGCTGCAGCACGGGGAGAAGAGGTGGAGCCGCGAGAGGGCAGAGCTCTTGGAGCGCTTCGACCAGGAGCGGCAGGAGTGGGACGGCAGCATGAGAGAGCTCCATCGTAAGATGGAGAGGGTAAGGGAAGGATGATGAGAAAGAGAGAGACGGAGAAAAAAAGGGTTAATTTGGACATTTTGCAGAAGTTCAGATTTCCATTTTTCCAAGCACTTCAATGACGTCTCATTCATGTTGGTTTAAAAGGTTGAAATGTCGTACCTAGCCTTGGAAACAGAAGCTGATGAAACAATCTCAACACAAGGGCCATTGAGTAGCTGTTCTGGAGCTCTCAACCGTTTCACACATCTGTTTCCAAGATCAAAAACAAGCTTTCAGTCTCAACTTTGGAGCCGATGTGGACGAGAAGTCCTGAGAGTGATCAGACAAATGTAAATCTGAGCATTGACAATTCTACACCAACCACGAAACTCCATTTAGTGAGGAGGATTAAATTGTGTAACACGATCTAAAGCTGTGGAGCAGCTACTCAATGGATCTTGTGATGAGACTGTTTAGTCTACTGCTGTTTCGAGGGTCAAGAGCAAACTTTCAGTCACAAAAACTGTTGATAATCGATTAGTTTTTGCTTAGAGCTGCAGCTATTAATTATTTTCATTGCCAATAATCTGTCAATTATATAATTTCTAATGATAAATTAATTGTTGAGTCTTTAATATGTAAGGAGACAATATAAAAACTGCCCATCACAGTTTCTCAGCGCCCAAGGTGACTTCATCTGTAACCCGAAGATTTTTATTTTACAATCACACAGAACAGAAAAAGCAGAAAATCTGGTGTTTGGCTTTTTTGCTTGATAAGACTCGAAAAAAATTGAATTGATTATCAAATCACTTTTCTAACAGTTGATGAATTGATTCATCATTTCAGCACAAGATTGTCATTTTTTAGTTTAATGTCATGTGATTGTTGATGAGACAAAACAAGTAATATGATAATAAATAATAATTTAAAGATATCTCCTTAAGCTCTAAGACAGTTTTGTTTTTGTTTTTTTTAACCTCCAATTTGTTTCATTTTATTTTATCGTAATTTTGAAGGCATTTGTGTGTGCAGTGTTTTTAGATGTGAGAGAGAAACAGTGACCCAAGGCGATTATCTTCTCTGTTGTTTGGTTTTTTCGAATAGTGAAGGCGAGATACAATAGACTCTGAGGATTAGTGAATAATTGATGTCCTTTGTGAGATTTAATTAGACGAACTGCAGCATCTCACCTCGGTTGTGTCTGAAGTTCAGGGCAGGAAGTGGGAACACGCACTGGTTAATATGATATGAGTGTGAGAGTATTAATATATAAAGCAGGGACACTCTCTGAACACAACTCACGTTTACCAGCTCAGAAAAGAAAAAAAAAACTGCTGATGCACAGCTGAATGGATTCACACACAGCAGGAAGCAGAGATGCATTATTCAGCAATGTTGCAGCAAACTACAAAGCACAGGTCACCAGCCGAGCCGCTCACACTGGCAGGGTGAAAGTGAATGAGTAATGTGGCTTTACTCCTTTAACCTTAGCAAGAAGCTTAACCCTGAATATTGCAGGTTGGTTGCTGAGTGTTGAGGAAAACGCACTAATACAGTTTGTGTGTCACTTTAAATCCAGGAAAGTGAAGTGTAGCATATTTGGCATAAACCTGCCACTGCTTAATTGAAATATGCTGGAACTCTAAAGAACCACACCAGGGTTTTGATAAATCGCCCAGGACGGTTAGCAGCTGATATTAGCTTATTGAAAATTGGTGTATATGTCGACGAATAAGTAGTATAGAGATGAAAAAGATATGTTTGAGGTCATATACAAACAGTGCAGTTTGTCCACTTCAGATCATTACTTTTTTTTTTTAAACTCTCAATATCGGTATCAACCTCAATAATCCAGTATCAGTCAGGTTTTGGTGTTTTAACTAACATTAAGTCACAAAAAGCAGAGGTTTTAAGATTTATTCACCCCCTTTGAGTGAACACATTTGCACATGATACACCATACTGAGCTAAAAAAATAAAAATAAATGTGTAAACTTGTCAATCCCCAGTGATAAGGCAGGTGCTCATGATTTTATTTAGGTTTTAATTTAACCCTTATTCAACCATCAAAGCCTCATTGAACTGTCTACAACCATGCCTTGAGTTAAATGCTAACATAAGTTTTGCTAACAAGACACACACCTGATTACACCTGTAACATAGACAGTTAATAGAATAAGCACAGAATATCTGCCATAATTATTTAGATGTAAAGAAAGATACATTTTTCTGTTTTTAACCTCTTTCCTCGGAGGGAACAGTCCACATAAAAGATCTTTTACCTGCATTGTGTCGGCTATGTTTGAAATGTTGCCCTGATTACAACACACCCATTACTGCAGTGTTTTTAAACCCCAGTCTGTGGCGATTTCATCCACTGGTCGACACCAGTAAATTCTCTGACTGATCACTTCTGTGCTATTCTTCGTGCAGATGCAGAGAGAGCTGAACTCCCGTCGAGGCGAGGGCATCGACGTCAAAGACGGCAGCTCGGGCCACAGAGGCGTGTTCTCTCCTCAGGACAGTCCCTGCAACGCCCCCCGGTCTCCTCGCTCTCCACGTTCCCCCTGTTCCTCCACCCCTGTCCTGGTTCCTCCCACTCGCTCCCACTCTGACTCTGAGGCCATGCTGGAGGTGCAGGGGGCTGCCATGAGGCTGAAAGGTCCGACGGAGAACCTGTTCCTGGACGCGTTGACTCTGGACCCGCTCAGTGGCCTGGAGGTCCCCCCACCCTCCAGACTGGAGAGTGAGAAGAGGTTCCCCTGCATGAAGGAGGTAACACACACATCATTCAAGACAAGACAAGTCACTCTCATTAATGCAGGGCTTTAACATATAAAACCAGTCTCCACCAAGATGCTGCTGTGCAACAGTATGATGCACAGCAGGGAAAAGGGGGCGGAGCTCTGAACATTTAGGTGAGATCTAAATAAGAGCATGGTTTGAACTAGAGCTGAAATGACAGGTCAGTGAATGACATCATTGATCGATCCATCACTTTGATCCAGACTTTGACTCCAACTATTAGATGGATTGCCATAAAATCATTGTACAGACATTCATGGTTCCCAGAGGATGAATCCAGAGGGCAGAATTTTTGGATTTGAGTGAAATATCTTGAAGACTATTGGATGGAAGCCAATGAAATTTGGCACACACATTGACGTTCCCCTCAGGATGAATTTTAGTCATTTTCTGTCATCCCTGAAAACTTCATCCAAGGTCAAAATTTTGATGCGTCCAGATGGTTTATGACCGAATACCTGCAGCTGTACTTTGTGTTCAGCGCTAATTAGCATATGTTGCTAATGCATGCTAATACTTTAATCTAAGGTGGCGAACATGGTAAATATTAAACCTCCTAAACACAGAATTAAGCTCAAAGCTAAGTACAGCCTCACAGAGCCACTAGCTCAGCTTTAGGCTCTCAGTCTTGTTTGAGAGAAAATGTGAACCATTTGAATGTGATGCTTTTCTTTATCATACATGAAAATAAACTTAATATGTTTGGGTTTTGGGCAGATAAAAAGAACTATGTCACTTGTGTTGCTCGGTGACCGTTATGTAATGGAAGTAATGGCAGTTTTTCATCATTTTGTGATATTTTACAGACAAAGTGATGGATGGATTCATCTTGATTAGTCAATAACTAATGACAGTTTTATTAGTTGCAGCCCTGGTTCAAACCACTCAACGAAATGATGATGAATGAACAAAAGAACATCTCGGAAACGATCAAAGTCTAATTAATAAAGACCCTAACCCACACTGACACTACTGTGTCTGTCAAAACTGGGCTTGAAGTGAGAGAGTTAGGACTCACAGCCTGTCAGCCTCTGTCTTTCCTTCTCAGCCTGAGGTATTGTAACTGACTCCAAGGAGGCATTAAATATCAATAGCATTTCTCCAAAAAAAAGCTTGATCAGGTTTTTTTGTGTCCACTTACTTTGACTGTGGGGAAAAACGAGCTATTACTGTAGGTGGTTAATTAAGTGTTAATAGGTCTCCCAGTTTCCAAATTACAGCCATTCATTTTAGAAAAAAGATAGTAATTTTTTTATTTTCCAGAAGCTGCTGCACATAAATAATTTTACCCTGAATCCTTTTCCACATGATTAAACTGTTGTATCTGTTGTTTCAGGCCCTGAACGAGATTTCGGAGAGAGAGGCTGATCCTGCGTACCCAGAGGAGGAGATGGGCGGAGGGAGTCTGCTCAGGTAACCTGTGTGAAAAAGCTTCAAGTCAAACTCAGTTCAAATAGTCTGTCCACGGGCAAACTCTAAATTTGAAATTCTGTAAAAGTTGCTACATTGTAATAGATGCCAGGCGTAAACATATTATCCAGCCTCCTGCTGCATTTTTGCTGCTCATGCATTCACATCGATCCCTTGGGAAATCGTCTGTTGATTCTATTAACTGTTACTTGAAGTGACAGTGAGTTTCCCCCAGGTGATTTTTCTGTGAAAGTTTCTCTTATGGAGAGGAAGTGATCCGGCTCACTATGCTGCTAAATAATTCAGACACTTTTAAAACATTAAAAGGCAATGAGTTGCTTTACAAAAAAATATAGAGATGCATTCTGTCTGCAGTGGGAATATAAAGGGGATGAGATCATGACTGGGTTGTAATTGTTGTCTGTTGTGATGTTTGGTTTTTAATGTGTGTGTGTGTGTGTGTGTGTGTGTGTGTCTTCTCTCCAGAGCCAAGTCCGTGTGCTCCATGAGTGACTTCCAGAGGCTAATGGACAGCTCGCCGTTCCTCCCTGACAAAACTCGCCACGGGGATCAGGGCCAAGACGACGTCACTCCTCCTCTGTCGCCAGACGACCTCAAGTACATTGAGGAGTTCAACAACAAGGGCTGGGACTTCCCATCATCCACCTCTGGCCCGGGTCCTGCCCGGGATGTGTGGACAGAGAAAACCTCCGAGGCCCGGGGAGGGGAGCCTGTTCCTGATCCATTCCAGCCAGCCTCCTGGTTCCTCACCACCAGCGCCACGTTGACCACCAGCACCCTGAGCAGCCCTGAGCACTGCCACAAGTCCCCGGTGAGGGGCAACGGAGCAGGGGCGACAGGGGTGGGAGTGGAGCACTATGGGGTGCACATCCTCCACAGCCCTACCAGATCTGGGGCAGCTGAGCGCCCTACTGCCCAAGACCCAGACTTCCTGTACGCCAAGGGGACCAAAGCTAGGGGCGCAGGAGAGGCAGGGGTAGGAGCTGGCGGGCCAGATGAGGTGTTTGGAGGTGGGAGGTGGCCATGTGGGCTTCTGGAGGGTGGTGGGCTGAGGACTTCTCCTAGTCAATCTCCTGTCTGCCCCACGGTAGGCTACGCCTCCTCACTGGAGCTTCAGCTCGCCAGAAACATGAGTGATGACATGAAGGAGGTGGCCATCTCTGTGAGAAACGCCATCCGCTCTCCACCAGTGCCTGTTGTCCGGGACACAGCCTGCCAGACCAACGGCTTCACCACGCGAGGCACTCAGACCACCCAGACCATCAGTGTGGGTCTGCAGACAGATTTGCTGAGGAACCTGACCAGCAGCCCCCACCGCTGCCTCACCCCTAAAGGTGGCAGCACGCCCATCTCCTCGCCGTCACGCAGCCTGAGGAAGGTTCAGTACTCTCCTGTGGTCCAGAGCAAGTTTGAACGCCCCTGCTGCTCACCAAAGTACGGCTCACCCAAACTTCAGCGCAAACTGTCCACGTCCAGCAAGACTGATCTACCCAATACCAGCCGCGCCCCCACCCCCACCACACCCCAGAAGGGCAACAGTGAGTCGGCATGGGCCCGCTCCACCACCACTCGCGACAGCCCCGTCCACACCACCATCAACGACGGCCTCTCCAGCCTCTTCAATATCATCGACCACACCCCCGTGGTCTACGACTCCATGCAGAAGTTCAACAAGTCCCCCAGTCGCTCTCGCCCCACCCCGCCCTCCACCACTGAGCCCAGCCCTGCTCACGGGGCTCTCGCCACGGACCCCAGAAATGTGCAAGAGTGTTTGCGGACTGCTCGAGGGCGCTCGCCCAGCCCCGTGCAGCTGATAGTGGAGACGCAGGGGGACAAAAATCCAGAGGTGGTGAGCATACGGCAGGACCTGTCGGCCCCGCCAGGCTACACGCTGGCTGAGAACGCAGCCCGCATCCTCAATAAGAAGCTGCAGGAGCAGAACTTTAGGGAGGAGAGGAGGCTGCAGGCTGGAGGACAGAGCAGCCACAGCAGAGACAGCAGCAGGCAGGCCGACTCAGACAGAGGACAGTCTGGATGTATGGAGGTAAATATGCAGACGCACTGGATTCATCGCTTCATCATTCATTTGATCTGGGGCCCATGTTTTATGACGCAAAGATATTTATGACTTTGCCTCGGATCTCCCTTGTAATGGTTGACGACAAACTTTAAAGGATGTTTGATTGATCAGAAAAAAAAAAGCTAAGCAAAAAAATCAGCCGCATTATATTGTGCAAGATCACTAAAATGTTCATGCTTTTTTCTCAGATCGAAAGCACTGACTGATGCAATGGTAATGTTAAAATATTTAACCCTCCTCAGTAATACTGAACTTTCCTTCAGCTCTGCATATAGACTCTTAAAGGGTTCTTCTTCTTCTTCTTTTTCTACTTCTTCTTCTGTATTTTCCTCTTCGCTGTAGTGACCTCCTTGTCGTTTGGCTTTTATTTCTGTGCGTTAATTATCACTCAGGCCCGACCGAATCATCATTCATGAATATAGCTGCAGCAGTGAAATTAATGATCTCACAGTAATGATCGAAGTGGAATTATAGTCGCAAAGTTGCATATTTAATCATTATCAGCTCCCTCTATTTCATTGCTCAATCAGAATTTTAAGTGGGACTTCATTTTTGAAGCGACCTGATCTTCCCTTTGCCAAACTAAACCAAGAAAAGCGCTCATTTTACTTGATGAAATCAGCGCTCTGGCACATCGGTCGGGCCATTTTTGACCACTCATTCAGCTGACCTGTGGGACAAATAAATGATAGATCCATCCAACCATCTTTCTGGTCATGTTTAAATGATGAGAGAAAGGAAAACAGAAAGGAAAAATGAATCAGCGTACTGTATGTACTGGCACGCCTTTTTATTTGGCCGTCCATAAAGATTAAAACTCCAGAAAAGTATGTCATGCTGTACTAAAGCCGTACATTAGAACAATGTACCGCAGACAGACTGTATATTTAAAACCATTATATGTGCAGTAAGCAACATGATCCAACATGTGCTGACAAATATGCCCATTAACATCAAGTTTTCACCAGCTGCTGTTCACTGATCTGCAGAACAGACAGAATAAGATTAGTAAGATTTTTGTTTTTAATGGATGATGGTGGATTGTGTGTTTCCTTCACTCATTCAATGAGCGATGCCGTGACTTCTGTGGACAATTGTCAGAGCTCAAACAGAGCAGAATAATGGATTGTGATGGTAGTTCAGCACGCAACATGTCAGTATTGTAATATAGACCTGTATTTGGATCATTTTACTCTTGCTTTTTGTGCTTTGAATGGATGGATACACACAGAAAAAAATGTTTGATGAAAGGGGGAATATCATAAAAGATCCCCAACAAAACATTTATATTCACAATTGGTAAGAAAAATTAAAAAATAAGTTTGGTTTAGGGATGGGCCATATGACTTAAACCTTGTATGATGATCTATGTCATTTAATATTGCAATATGTATCATGATACAGTAAACGTACTTGAAGTCCAATTGAGAGACCATTTACAGGTGAATGGTAATATGTATGTTTGTTTTTAGCTAATCTATTGAACTCGGCCTGCAACTAGCAGTTATCTACGATTATGTTGCATTAATCTTACACATCATGTCTATTTACAGGTCTTGGGAAGGACTATTGCATATGTAAAAGACTTGTACAAAGCCTTTTGTGGCTCCAGAGGGAACTCCTCGTCTCTGCTTAGGGCTAGCTGCTCAAGGCTACATTAGCCGCCACCATAACACATGAATCTCTGACCGAACTGTCGGTGATCAATTTTGACTAGGAAGAAAAATATGACATCTCTGGTTCTGCTGGATCAATTTTTATTTTATTTTTTTTACTAATGCAAATCCGAGATATTCTTTAAATCGTTTACCCACTAAAACATCAGAACATTTTGAAAAATGTCCTTCACTATTCCCTGGAGCTCACAATGCCCCCTATAAATGTTTTTTGTTTTTTTCTTTTTTGCCCTTTGTCCATCCAAAACCCAGAGTTATTGCATTTACAATCATATAAAACAGAGAGAAGCAGCATGTCTTCGATTCGATCAATTGACTAAGTCGTAGGATGAATGACATACCTGTTAAATCTAGGTACTTCATCATATTCAAGAAAATAATATTAGTAGTATAAAACAGTCCTGCACATTGAGTCGCAGCATTACCCACAATGGCTTAATACAGTCTGTAATATAAGCGATAGCTGCCTCAGTAAATGAGTGTATCTTGTCATATTGCCCAACCCTGTTTCGGTATATACTTGGCTTTTCATACTGCATGTTTGATGATCTCCAATACCACCTGACCGACCTGTGTGTATCTATACCAAGGTGTTTTTTCCAGGTCTAAAGTGAATGTGTGTGTGCTTACTGCTCTCTGTGTGGTCTGCAGGCTGAAATCAGCCGCCTCATTTCTCCTGGTCAACCTCTCTGCCTTTGACATGCCAGACTTATCGTGTATCTCCTCTTCTTCTTTGCCCGATTTTACCGATTAACATTTCCCGCTCTATCTTCCTTCCTCCTCCTCCCCTCTCTCTTCCCTTCTGGGCTTTACCTCTCCCTCCTCCTCCTCCTCCTCCTCCTCCCTGTCCGCTGTGCTCTGATCCAGAACCACACTGTCATACTAACAACTCCTTGGGGACTCTAACTCTGCTTGTCTCCGTGATGTAAGTTCCTCCTCTTCCTCCTCCTCTTCCTCTACGACCTTTGGCGGTGGGTTCACCAACCACACGGACCTCTCACCTCACGCCCTGCAGACCTCCCCTCCTCCTCACCCTGTTCATTAATGCATGCTTCACAGGACAGCAGAGTGACAGTGTGTGAAGCCGTCGGAGTGGTGTCAAACGTTGTGGATGGTCATGCATCTGTTTTCTTGTGTTAATGTGCGCATGCTCAGTTTATTTGATATGCATAGACCATCTGTTTTTTTAAAGGACCATACTGGTATTTTTGCATGTTTTAGTCCATTAACCATAAATCACGTCTACTATGTTCCAGTACCATACCATGCATTTTTAGATAATTTGATTTAAATTAAATCCCTGTCAGGACGGTATGAAAATCACCAACAGACTTGCATGAGATAGGTAAATTACAGTGAACCTTTATTAAGCTATTATTGGTATCAGTGAGCTCCATCGCAGCTGAGGGCAGCAACTCTTTTGTGTAATCGACAAAAGAAAATGCAAATTAAAGTTTTTCATCTACTAATGTTATACGAATATTAGGAGTATATTAGGACTTGGGTGGCACCGGTTCTCCAATCAGGTGCCATTAAATCATTGCAGCAGAAGAGGGTGCAACAATATGACGTCATTAAAAGGGCACAAGTCAAACCTCAGACAAACACAAACAATGTGGAAAATAGAAATATTTGTTTGTTTTATGTAATAACCTAATGAACACAAAAAAATCTCTTCGATGGGGATTTTCAGTTAGAGGCTTTATGTACGTCAGAATTTGTTTGCAACTTTTCCACCTATGCAAAGCGTAAAAACATTTGCGATATTTCAACTTTTTATTTACATTTCCGGAACTTTCTCAGCTCTCATTTGTTTGTAAAAATAATTCCCATTAAAAATGTCAGTGTGAGCTAATGTTAGCTAATATTAGCAATTTTGCAAAGAATATTTGGACAAATGTGAACTTTAGCTCCACTTACTGTCAAATGTTAGCTTAAGCCACTTCCTTGCTTGCTAGCTTAGGTGAGGTGAGCTAATACTAAATTACTGTGGTTGAAAACAGATAACATGGACATTAGCTAGCAAGTGTTACCTGAGCTGATGCTAATGTAGGTCGCTAATAGTGACCGTTCTTAGAGACAAACGTTAAAGACCAACATTAAGCAAACATCAATATTTTGACAAAATAATTTGAATTTGTTGTTAGCAAGACTTTATTGTGGGGTTTTCCAATGAGTACTTAAAATGACAAAAATGGATTTTAGATTAGATTAATGTGTGATGTTGTGATGGCAACATTACTTTGATTTCATTCAATTTGTGTATACAATTTGTCATTAATTGGATAGATCCTGTAAAAACCACTGGTATGGTCCTTTAAAGCAAACTCACAAAAAAGACAACTCTTTTGGATGTTTCACACATTCCTCAGCACAGGAGGACGTTGTCTTTTTGGGCTTCATACGGCCTTATCTGGATTATTCTAACATTGTGTTTCTACCAGGTCCTCCTCTTTTTGTCAACATGTGTGCGACTGGATGGACTGTGATGTTTTACTTTGTTTTATTTCACTTATTTGTCCATACAGCACTTTCTTTCCTCTTCTTACAGTTTCCCCCTCACCATCTCCTCTCACACTAACCAGACCTACCCCCAAAAGATTAACTGATGAAGACGGCTGCTAACACTCATCACTCCCTGTGCACTCTCACCTCTCTCGTTTATGTGTGATTTCTGGTGGAGATTAACTGAATATTCTGGTACACTTTGCATGCTTAGAGGAAAAGTCCACCTTGGGATACACTTCTGTGCTGTTAAATTTCTCACCGTGAAATACATACCAGCAGCTATTTTGGGATAAAGTGCTGTAAATTAGTTTTCTGGTGGTCCTGCTTACCGACTCTGATATTTCCCAGAATACCTTTGAAAAAAATGTGAGAAAATCTTCCTGAAATTTTTGCTTATAGTTGTTGATTACAGAAATACCAGAACCCACGGGTTGGTTCCAGAAGTACATTACAATTATGCAAATTGGTGTCCGACCCATTCCTCTAGAGAGGGGTGGGAATTAAAAAAACAAAATAGCATTGTTATTTATTCCATACCTTGTGGCATTTTCTCATTCTCATAAGTCTGAGATGAGTTAAACACAATCAAGTAGACAGACCGAGCCAGATGAGATACTCTAAATATGGGGTTAAGAACACCTTCTTATGGTGGCCCTGAGAGCTCAGCACACTGCAACTTAAGAGAGCACGTGCAAATAGACAAAGCACAAGCAAATTCAGAAAAAATCTTCATCAATTTGACAACACATGTACTGCAAATACTCATAATACAAGCAAATACAGAGTCACACTGCAAGTAGCACAAACAACAGGGGACACATAAAAGTGTTGAATCCAGCTGCAACGACCTTGTTGTTCAATACTATTTGACACTTGAAGTTTAAAGCATTGAACAATAAGTGCATCCCATCTGGGTTCAACACTTTTATGTGTCTCCTGGAAACACTTCCATTGTCGTCTGTGCTACTTGCAGCTCCTTTCTGTATTTGCTTGTGTTATGAGTATTTGCAGCACATATGCTGTCAAATGATGTTTTCTGAATTTGCTAGTGCTTTATCTATTTGCATGTTTTCCTAAGTTGCAGCATTGAGCTCTCGGGGCCACCGTACCTTTTTGCTTTTTTGAAGAACATTATTAAAAGTATTGGAAGAGGCAAAGAAGAGGCTGTGGGTGGATATCATTGACAAGGGAGAAACAGTTAAGGAGTTTCAGCCTATTCAACAATGTTATTTTATTGAGCCCAATATTTTACAAAGTCCACTGCAGAGTACTGTAAAACTTCAAAGTACAATAGGAAACCCCTTTTACAATGGAGTCCAAGTGTTTTAAGGTGGATTTTTCTTTTAAGGCCAAGCATCCACAGAGAAGTCAGGGTTGATGTGAATTTGTTCACGTTGCTGTTTTCAGTAGCCACTCTGCTGCACACTGACTTCCTGTACACATTACTGGTGCATGATCTGTGGTGTTGTGTGACTTGATGTATTAGCATCACATAGGAAATGTTGTATTAACCCACAAGCCGGCCATTAAACGACGACTGTATTTCCGGTGTGAACACTATGATTTATTGATGGAGACGTCCGTTTGACGCGGACGCCTCTGATCCATCTCTCTGACTTGTTTTCCTGCCAGTTCATGAAACTTCCTGCAGGTTGTGTAACACACCAGTCACTGGTGGATCCAGCCGTCCATCCGTCTGACTTATTTTTCCTCCGTCTCATCCTCTCACGCCACCGCAGCCTGACTGCCGTGTATTTTTAGCAGAACTAGATTGTTGCTTTGTGGGCTCAATGTCCCCCATCCTTCAGCTGAAATCTAATGCCTGGAGATGAACTATTTATAAATCAGGCCAGTGGTGTGATGTCCCGGTGTGATCGCTCACCCAGTCACACTCTGACATCATTCTGAGTGGGGAAGAAAAACCTCACCCACAAACACTTTCCTCTCTTCTTCTTGATCTCTTTTCCACACTTTTTCGTCTCCATCCAGGGGACAAATGCGTAAGGCTCTCTCTGGTTTCAACATCATTAATCTGTGCACGTACCACAGCGGAAATATGCACACACAGCGTTGAACCAGATCCATAAACCCTTACGTTTGCATTATTCTGTTGAAAACCTCAGTCATCATTAAATTGAGCCCACGTGCATAACACATAAACACATGTGGATGCAGCCATGTTTAGACGTAAAGCGGGACAGTTGCTGTGTCCTCTAACAGCATTAAACGTATGCGTCTGTACACACCTGTAGATGCTGTGAGCACACTAACAGAAAAGTGTTGATTCAGCTGTATGGTAATGTGTGAGGCTGCAGTTTGTGGTAGTGTTCGACTGAATTCTGTCGTGAAAAGGCTGCTCCCTTTGCATTTCACGGAAGTCGTGAGTCATGTGGGATGGATGGTAGAGATGGAAAGATTCCCTTTTATTTACTACTTGCGTGATCAGACAGCAAAAGATGGTTGTACGACTGAAGAGTTAAAAATACCTTTCATTTACATTAAAGATTGTATCCATTAAATCTGGTTTAAATTAGCTTGAATGATTGACTTTGGCGGACATGTGAGGTCCATGTTTGGTTTTTAGGAGCTTCCATGTGATTTATGGGGGCAAGTCGGATATATCAGCAGTTTCAGGAAAAAAAAGTTGTAATTATGACTGTAATTTTGATGTGAATGCTATTTTCAAGTTGGAAACTGGTCATTATGATTATGTCCCCAACGTACTTGTGGTGTTGGTGCAGCTTGTGTCAATCACTGGTAGTGAAAACAGGTGTGAGTGATTCAGTCCTCTAAGTGATTAAGCACTGACAAGTTGTACAGGGGAAAGTGAAACCTGTCTGCAGCATGAGACAGACTGCACATCTTTTTTCACTGCAGGCATTTGTACTTGTCATAGCAGGATAAAGAAAAGAAAAAAAGCATTAACGATGGCTCCATCAAGTGTCTCAGTGAGGCAGCATGTGCAACACCAGTATCCTGGGAACCCCCCCCCCCCAAACACAGCTGTTTTTAATGTTGTCAGTTACACTTGTGCTTTTCCTGCTGTGATAAAAGATCTATTAAAGTCAGTGCTCTTGTGTGAGTAGGTTAAGTTTCAGCGAAAACAAAGACATTTTGAATTAAGTTAATTGTGTATCCACTGACCGCCTGCACCTGTTTAGTTGACCTCACTGCTCGCCTGAGCTCATGGGAGGCGGAGAAGTTGAAATACCAGTTTTGCAGCGTGTTGTGTTAAGGGGGTTATGTGGCAGTTTGATGGGAGGCTGCGAGTTTCATTTGTTGATTCTGTTCCGGTTTTAAGTTGATTTATTTGTACTTTTTGTTTCATCAGCATTCATGTCGACAAAACACCACCAATGTGTATTTAAACTAAAATATTTCAACTAGATTGTGGCACTGGACTCCTCTACAGCAGAGGACCCACCTTAGTTGATACTGTTATTCAGCTTATTTTAATAAGAATTTGCAACCAATTCATAATGCAGTGATTAGCAACACTTCTCAATATACTCCTTGGCAATACAACACCACCACTAAATGTAGCCTCAAATCAATCTGAAGTGACGTAGCCTTATAAGCACTTGGTGAATTGAAGAGGAAAACATAAGAAAGTTAAGAAAACTCACGTCATGATTCCATTTAACCATTGTTTCAACATTTCAATACATTTTTCCCGGCATATATTAGGTCTTACTCCAATTTAAGCAACAATTATATGTAACCCTGACTTCTACTAAACTTTGTACTTTTCAACCAAGTGTAGCTGTAGCAACTCTCTTCTTTGTTTTCCAAAATTTACCACCACTGAGTTTGTTGTGAAATAAATCCTCGGAGGTCGGTGACATCATTTTAAAGGTTTACAACATGACAAAGAACTGTCTTCCTCTGCAGAATAACTGGCCATAATGTCACCAATAAAAGCAACAAACAGTGTGATATATAGCATATAGAGATTGATGTTCCTATGATGGAAGAAAAAATAGGAGTTTCAAAATAAAATTACAGTCACATTCCCTCCTGAACATTTTCATCTTCTTGATTTCATCAGTTTACTCAGGTCTGCGTGCACCTGAAGTTACACCTAACCTCACTGAACATCCTTCTTTTTTTAATTTTATTTTCTGTCTTCAACATTCATCATTCATCCTTTTTGTTTGTGCACCTCATTTTATACATTTGTCCCCTGCTCACTCTTTTCTCACTGTGTCATTCATGTCTCTCTGTTGAAGTCGGTTTCCCTCTGTGCCGACCTGCTGCAGGCGCCTCGCTGCCCTCCCCTCTCTCTGACAGCTCCTTGTCATTGGCAGGACCTGCCTCGCTCTCCGGTGGCTCCACCCCTGGACTCCTGCTTCCTGAGACCCGCCCGCCCGGCCAACCGCAGACCCCCCTCACGCTGGGCCGCCCGCTCTCCCTCCTCCTCCCCCAAGTGGAGCGAGGGCTCGAAGAGGAGGTTCACCTTTCCGCCGCCGGGACACTGGAAGACCATCCTGGAGGGCGAGGAGCCGGCATGAGTCCGTCCTCTACCTCCTCTCGCCCTCTTCCACCTCAGCCTAAAAAGACCCAGTACCTCAGAAAACCCCCTCCCCCCCAAAAAATCTAGAGACTCCCTAAGAGACAGAGCCTGACAGGGGAGGGGGGGTTGGGATCCACCCAGTAGCACCAGCTGACCATCGGGGAACCAGAACTTCTATGTAGAAGAACCTGGAATGTACTGTATCTCATCATAAGAGACATAAAAACATTTCCATAAGAGGTGCCTGCACACACTTGAGTTAATCATCACCCCACATGTGTGTATATATGTATTTAATACATACATATATATATATATATATATATATAAATATATATATATTTTAGTAACTTTAGTAAATGTAGTTCTGCTGTTGCATTTGTTTGAAGTTTACACCATTTTTTTGTCATCTGTTTCTACTTTTCTTTTCTATGTGTTTTACGTTGTCCTGCATCAGTTCATGCTCAAAATATTTTTTTTTTTAAAAGAGCATTCGTTCATTTTTTTTTTTTTTCTGTTGCCAGCCTCTGAAGCTTGACTCGTCTGTTTAGTTTCAAGGAGAGGAAGGACAACACAAGCAAAACAAACAAACAAGCAAACACACAAACAAACTATAAAACAACTTCTGCTTCATCGGGTCTGAAGCAGAGACACATGATGTCATTTCTGATGCTAATGTCCTTATTTATTTTTACGTTGGGATGAATGTTCGGCTCTGTAAACAAGTAGACGATGGTCGACAACAAACTTTAACCTTATGCATATTTGGAAGGCAGTTGTACAAATATCAGTCAAATATTTGCATGCCTTTTGAACACTAGCATGTACATATTGAGCTCTAGTCATTTGTGATCACTCAGCTCCGCCGTGGGGGAAAAAGAAAAAATGTTGTGATGGGAACTCTCGAGCTGTCGTTTTTTGTTGTCACATGATTTGCAATGACGAAAATAAAAACAGTTTTTAAGTAAATTATTGTACCTACCAGACTGTCTTTGTATAGTTGTTACTATTGGATATGAATTACTTTTTCTTTTGACAAGAAAAAGGGATTGTGGAAAAAAAAAAATGAATGTTTTAAATGAAAAGTCTATGTCAAAAAGTCTAACGATCTATAGTCTTATGTAAATAATAAATGGTAATAAACATGAATGTGTATTTACAAGACTTCCTCCTCCTGCGTGTGTTTGCATCTGCTAGGTCATGTTTTATATTCATCGGTCTGTGATAAAGGTTAGATACAGCTCCTGATAGATTATACGCTCTTTCATCAGACCTGAGTTTGTGCTCTTGGCAGAGACGGATGCTGAACGTGTGTGTGTGTGTGTGTGTGTGTGTGTGTGTGTGTGTGTGTGTGTGTGTGTGTGTGTGTGTGTGTGTGGATTACAGTGCGGACCACAGGATTACAGTGGGTCAGGGGGCACAGACACACAGTGAATGTGAATAAGAAGATTGTATCCTCCCAGAAGTCAAATCCTCTTGCATCATGGTCATACATGTGCCACCTTACTCATGTTTCCCAGCTTGTCACGCAACATAAAGACCAGAAATAAAAAGGTCTGAAAAAAAACTGTATTTTAAATTTTGTAAATTTACATATTTGGCAAGTCATAAACACATTGACACTGAACACATCGTGCCATGAAATGTTCACAGACAACATATTTGTTTTCCCCCAGAATATCTGATCTTGCAGCACAACACCCACTCGCAGTGACAGCAGCATTATTAAACTGTTTATGGTTGTGTTTCTCACAGCACATGGTGTTAAGTTAGGGAAAGATCGTTGTCCGTTTCAATACAGAAAAAGTTCACAGTGATGAAACACAATTTAAATTTAACGGTGACCCTGAGAGTTTAACACATTGTAACTTAGGGAAACACATGTAAATACACAAGCGCACTGCAAATTCTGTTGTGTTATAGGACTGAATTTGCAGCGTGTATTTGCATGTGTTTTCTGAAGTTGCAGTGCATTGAGTTCTTAGGGCCACTGTACTAAACCACACATGGGAGCCCTTTAATAACGACCTATGTGTAGGTTTTACATCTACATTTACATTTACATGTACTCATTTGGCAGATGCTTTTATCCACTGCAACAAACAGACGAGGGGCAACACTGAAGGGACAACACTAAAGCTTAACTTGTGAAATAATACAATGATAAATATAATTTTGAAACCAGCCTTTTGTCCAACTTCACAACTACATGAGAAAAACTTGAGAAGATAAGTGCCGCTTATCTTCAGTATATTTCATTATTGTGGATGCAATCATTGTGTTAAAATGACAAACACTCTGCTCTGGGCAGTTTCACAGTTGGTTTTGACAGCGTTAATTGGTCTTTCCTGAACTGATACAGAGAACCAGACCAGATTTAGGTTGGAATCAACTGTTACAATGTACATGGCAAAAGACAACTGCAATTAAATCAAAAATATGTTTTTTTGAGTGTAATTTAAGTGAACTGGCCCTTTAAAAAACGTGTATAAAACATGTGCATTTAAGGTGCAGGAGCCTCTTGAGTGTGATGTTGCTGCCAGCTAATACACAAACACCACAATCTTTCACTTTCTTGGTTATTTGACTCATTTTCAGCTTTTCCTCTCTACAGAAAAAGACTTGAGAAGAATTCAATCTGTACATTTAAAACTGTTGGCTTTTCCTGCACAACTCCAAGCATTTACTGGCTCCAAGGGAGAGGGTCTGATGGTGGGAGAGAGGGAAAGAGGGAGTGATAAAGAGGCAGAAGCAGAGAGCTGAAGGCCTCCGTATACCTTTCACAGCTCTAACGATGAATCATTAATGCGGCCCAACTGCACGCTGGGAGCTGCTGATGGCACAGAGTGGGTCAGCGGAGGGAAGAAGAAGATGCTCTGCTTTTACTTCCATTTGCCCTGAGAGAAACCCACCACTGCTGAATAATTTACACCAGCCCTGAAGAGACACACACACACACACACACACACACACATATATACAACACACACTCTCTAAACACTGGACTCTGCTTTAATGTCTGCAGCAAGAACGCTGGGACCTCTCTGAAATAGAAGTCACACCTGAGTACAGTTGACGTGCTGAAGCAAAGACGGACAAGGACGAATCTGTGACGTTTTCAGAAGGTCGAGTTTGAGTCAATGTTGGTGTCACTCGGGCTGAATACTCGCCTCATTACAAACAAACCTCTGCTGCTGATCTTTAGTTGTTTTAAATGTAGTTTTTAGCAAACATTACTCAAACAAGAGGGAATGGCTCACTTGTTAGGGACTATTTTGAGCGGTGGATCAACACGTTTGGGGCCCACTTCAGTATTTACAGCAGCATGACAGTGTACGTAGGACTGACACTTAGTAAACTACAGTGTGTGTTCACATGTGTATATTTATTCTGTACATAGAGTAGTAATTAGTTTAATTAATTTTTGGTCTTTTTATGGAATTTCTTTACAGTAAGAAAAGTAAAGAGTATCATCAAAATTAGTCTTTTATTGTTTTACTGTTTCATTTTATATTTAAGATTTTTTTATTATCTTATATGCACAGGAGTGGACTCAAGTCACAAGTTTGATGATTTTACATTTTTAACAGCGACATGACATGTAACTTCACATGGACATTGACCTTTTGACTTGGAGTGATGTGATACCCTCCCTCAAAGAGTATAATAAACAAGCATTCACCAAATCAGCTCTTCATTTCCCTGACCATGTTTATTCTTCGAATCAATTCAGATATAAAGATCAATTAGGCTCAAAAATCAGATGGAAACATTGAAACACTAACACTGTTTTTACTCCCCTGTGACACTGTTTAGGATTTAAATCACAGGAGTTTTGAGGTGACTCAGGGCCTGACCTATAACTGCAGCCATCATCACTTGAGCTCCACACCCACCTGCACACCTGCTCCCAATTCCCTCATCAGCTCCCCAGTGTATAAACCTGCGCTTTAGCCCCAGAGTCTGTTTTGTCGTCCAGGTTGTCACACTCCAGCCTTTGTGGTGGTTTCGCATTTCAGCCATTCGGCTAACCCACATGGAAGTTGCTGAACAAGTAGAGATTAACTGACTGATTATAATCTCATGAGACTTTGAGTTTCTCTGGAAAAGATTCATGTCTCTGGAATGACAAATGTCAGATGTATGTTGGCAGAGAAAGCTCAACACAGTGTCTTTAGAGGCTCCACAAAAAATGTCAGACTGATCTAAAAAATTAGTGAACTTCTCACAGGAAATCTCAGATGTAAGATTGTTTCAGTGGCAACAGTCAGTGACACCTGAACTTAAGTTGTACAGTAAGAACTGAGAACAGAGAGACGCTTTAGAGACCACACTCTGCTACAGGTCTGTATTGCCTTGGGGTGGTTTTTGTGTTGTATTGAAAATGTGTTTGTGAGGACAGACATTTTCTGCTGGAGTGAAGGAGCTAAGCAGTTTGATGCAGTTTCCTTGGTCAGCCATGTTTATTTGTTTTTTAATTTCCCCAGAATTTAAAGTCCTACTTAAGACAGGAGCTAGAGTCATAGTCAAAGTCCATCTGTATGAAACCAGATTCAGAAAATGCTCATAAAATATATGATCAGTTTTTACTAGAAATTTCTTTTGGGTTGTATTTCAGTTCCGTTTTTGGTTTGTGCATCACACATCTTTATGTGACTCGGGTGTTGTCAAATTAGTGAGGAGCTTTTCTTCATTTGCTTGTGTTTTCTTAAGTGGTGTGTTGAGCTTTCACAACCAAAGTGAAATATTGAGTGCTTAAATCACTGCTAAACATATAAATCCTATCGGCATTAAGTTTTCTGAAAACATGACAAATGATTTTATTTATGCTCTTCATGTGACACCAAATTTATATGCTGCAATATCCATTTCAAAAGAGAGATTGGCTCTAAAGAAACATCCTGATTATATGAAGGATAAAGTGCTGACATCCCATGACCCTCTTTGTTGACCTCCTAAGAAGATTTCCGGTTTGATGTCATCAACTCCTTTTCATAATATATTATGCTCCTGAATTGAAAATGCATCAGACTCCAATTCAATTTTGCACCGTGACATAAAAATAGGATTATGTTTGTGATTTACGTCTGACATCACCTCACAGTCCATCCCATCTCTGAAATTACACATCACTTTTCAAAGTCACTTGTAACAGACCCAATTAACTGATAAGATACTGGACGTTTGCCAGGACAGTCGCTGACAAATATCTGCTGATACAAAGTGATTGTTGTGTCTTTGATGGGACATAACAGTCATCAAAAATCCAAAAAGTCTCTTTAAATGGCATCAGGCTTCTACAAACTTTCAAACCGGCATTGTTCTCACTGCATCACTTCATTTTCTCTGACCAAAACATCAATGGCAACTAGTTCAGGTGGGGTTTTGAAGTAAATTGTGTTTGGATGTCTAACTTCCATCAGCATTAAACCTTGTCTTTAAATGAATCTCCTTTTCAATAGTTGCTTTGACACATGACTGTGATTGAAAAAGATAAAAAGAGCCATGTTTTCCTCCCCAGCTGTGATGAATAATGCAGCAGCGGCTGTCTGGGATTCTCTGTCAGCTTGTTTAGAGCAGTTTCTCCTCGTGTTCCCAAATCTGGACGTGTTTGACTGAACAGATGAGACGAGACTGTTGTTTTCTCTTCTGCCTTGTTTGGTGGAGTTTTGCACCTGATGTCAGAGGACTCAGCTGACAGTCAGATCTGAACACTGTGGATCAAAGAAAAGGTTTGAAATCCAAAGGGTATCACACCACAAACCTAGTTGAGGTCACAAGAGGGGAAGACAGATGTGTTTCACTTGCAGATGTGTGTTTGTAAAGGTGGATTTGTTTGCAAAGGATTCCCCTGTAGAAATGAACCAACCTGAATGATCTAAATCACCTAAAATGAGGCTGCAGACGGAGAAAGTTTCTTATCACTCCTTCACTCTGTGCACCTGAAACTAAACTCTCACTGTGGGGACACACTGACAGGTGTGGTCACTGATGGAAAGTCTTCTCACCACAAAAAATGTGTGAAAATATAAAAAAAACCAAGAATGAAACACACGGGTATCTGCTACTTTAAGTTTAGCTATCGCTACATAGCCAACATTGGCATTAACAGCTGTTTACTTACCAATCTCGAAACTTTGCGAGTTCAACATCAAACTTCATTCCTTTACTCATCAAGAGCTGTCTCCAGCGGTGGAAAGCAAAGCGAAACACCAAGGTTAACTTTTGTCTCAATCGCAGCTTGTCACTTTTACATTTACCCTTCCTGCCATTTCCCGCTCTTGTGATTGTTGACCCCGCCCCTAATGTGTTGAACCTGTTTCTCCTTGTCTTCCCCTCCAAGTGTATTTTGGTTCATCTTTGTTCTCTGTATCAAGTGTTCAAGCATTCTCTCTGTGTTGAGCCTCGTGTTTGTGTGACCAGTTTTGTTATTGACCAAGAGTGTATCCCCACCCATCAGATTTGTTGGCCTGACCTGATTGATCACCTGCTCAGTGGGCATATTATAAGCATATTATAATTTAGCACTTAGCATTGGCCATCTTCGAGCATTAAGACATCTTCGTATGTCCATAACTCTTTAACTCTGCATTGCAGTAATATTTGTTTTCCTTGGTTAACTTAAAATTACTGGCATTGCTTGGCAAAAATCCACCACTTCCCACTTCCTCACCCGTAGGTGAATGACAATAACATAACCACAGTGTCCCCCTGGTTCGATTCTCACCAGCGACCTTTGTTGAATGTCGTACCCCTCTCTCTTTCCCCTTGTTTCCTGTGTGCCCCTTCACTATCACCAGTACAATGAAGGTGGAAATCCCAAAAGAAACTAAATGTTTTCACCAACAAACGCCATGGAGTTCAGCCACTTGTCTTAGAGCTCTGAGTTAAGCTACTGCTTCCAGGGACAAGAATGAACTTTCATGCTTCATTGGTGCTACTGTCTAATAAGACATGCTTTATATATAATGTGTTTATATGCTTTTATTAATGGTAAATGATTCAATGCTCAATAGATCAGTAATAAGCCATTTAAGAGAAAGAAAACTTGTCTTTTTATTTAGCTTAAATTCAGTAGGTGACACCAGTCAAACAACTTTTTCACAACTTGTCAACCTAAAATTTAACCTTTTGTAATGGCTTATTACCTTTCTATAAACATAAGTAAATATTAATTATCATTAATAATCCACTACTTACAACTTGTGCACCTTTTGCAAAGTATTCATTATTAAACATTTGCACCAAAATATCAAGAAATCATGAATCCTCTGTGAACAGTGAATGAATGTGTCTTTGTTCACAGGGTAAAAACGTGCTGTCAAGACAGTTAAGTAACAGCATGTACAGTCTGACAGGGATAAAGACGCATTTTAATCAGTTTTGCTGAAGTGCACTCGTTCTCCATGTGTCCTGCTGACAGAATTAACCTCTCGGAGGCTCCATGCTGCCTTGTTCAGCGTGCAATCTGTCAAAAATCGGACCCCAAACTGCACATGCCTGCAGCTGTGTGCAAAGGCCTCAAACAGACAATAAGCGACACAATGGGCCTGGCTGTGCCATTAGCTGAGAGGTTGTCATGCCAACGTTTCAAAAAGCCCCTCTCTCGGCTCAGGCAAAAGGTTTGGCCCCGAGGAGAATTCATATTGAGTGAGAGCTTTGCCCGGAGGCCCTTTATTTCTCTTCACTTTCTGTTACATCATTATTCATGTGAGAAAAAAGCCCGTCCTGCTCCTGAGGCTCCTGTCGGTGACCGAAGACCAGAACGGTGGCAGCTACCAGTGTGTTCAAGCTGGGAAAACAGCGTGGCAGAGGCTGGGTGTCCAGTTTTTTTGTTTTTTTGGGGGGGGTTTTGGGGAGAGGGGGAGGAATTTTAGCTCCACAAGAAATACACTATTGTGTCAGTTAACAGACAGTCCCATTGTATGGGGGAGTGTGACGACCATTTGAACTCTGAACTAAACCAGCAGGGCTGTCGCTCAGGGTGGCGAGGAATATCGGAAACAATATGTTCATCAAAGAAAACATTTGAAGAAAATACTAGACCAGCACAACATGAGATGTAGAGAAATCTGCCAGAATAAATTGTTAACAGTCAGTGGAGCTGGAAGTATTCAGATCATATAGCTACTTGAGTAAATGTATCCACCACAATCTAAATACTGATAGTTCTGCATTATGTTTCTATACTGCTGGGTATCTTATAAATCAATAAGTTTTATTTTAACATATAATAATAAGTCACAATTTATTTGTTGACTATATTTTGCATTATTAATATGAATCTACAATGAAACAAAAATGACCAAATGAATGTAGGTGAGTAAAGAGTACAATAGTTCTAGGTAGCAGGAAATTAAAATTACTACAGTACATTACTTGAGCAAATTTCCTAAGTTACTTTCCACCACTGGCTAAACTGTGAAAGAAATATACCACATTTGCTCATCCGTTAGTTATAAAAACTTAAACACTTTATCCAATACAAGCTTCATTTTTTTGGTTGAATTCAGATCTGTGGTTGACCTCCGCCTGCTTATCTCATAACCTACTCTTCAACGTACAGTTTTAAATAGAAAAATGTCCAACAGGCTTCAGGTTCAGTTACACCATCTGTCTGTCTTTTGAAGAGCAAAAACAAAAAGATGCCATTCATTTGGTGCCTTCTTGATTCCTCTTTTGTCTGCATAATTTCCTTTGGACGTGCCCAGTCTTCTTCATGGCACAGGCACAAACAAATGCACACACACAGCTCACATCTTTGTGTCACTCACAGCGGGCCTCTGCCTCTACGCAGGCTGGGATGTATAGTGGTGAAACCTCTGGGTAACACGCAGCATCTGAGGCTCAGTCTCTGTCAGTCTGAGTTGGTGTGATACCACATCAAAAACAATGACAGAGGATTTGGGGCCTTAATCCTCTGGAGGCTTGGGGTTGAGGAAGCCTGGAGAGGAGTTGCAATGATTTAAACACAATAACGCTCTGCTTTTAGATCAATGTGGAAATAGTCAAATGTTTTGCAATATTCACCATTTTCCATATGTTTCCAAATTTAATCTCTGGAGACATACTAGTTCATATACTACACCTACTGTGTGCGTATATAAAGTTACTTTACATTTACCATGTAATAATTTCCCCCCCACTCTTCACACTCCCATGCTCCCTTGCACTAACTGGAGGACTATTTACAGTTTACAGCTGCAGTTTGACCTTTATATAGACATTCTGTGTTGTTGTCCATTTGTTGCTTATATGCATGTATTATACATACATATATTTTTTCCACCTACTTTCCTGTAAAAAATTATCTTTATGTTCCATTATCTATGTTTGATTTGTCATCCTTTTCTCATCTGTGTGCATTGTGATACTGGAAATTAGACGACATACTTAGCAAATAAAGCTGATTCTGATTTTTACTCTAACCTTAAAGGAGCTATTTGTATGTTTTTTTACTGACCAGTCTAGAAGAAATGTTGCAGGTTCAGCATCAAATTTTATTCCTTTACTCACCGAGAGCTGTCTCTGTCGGTGGGAAGCAGTCCTTCTGTTTTACTTCTATTTCTATCACTTCTTTTCTTGTGAATGTAGCACTGCTCAGAGGGAATTTTATAACCTCTTGTATTATAAATACAACTATGGTTGAAGCTCTTGACAAGACTGATAAGTGCTAACACTGGCTGTGTAGCAATAGCAAAACTTACACATGGCTCCTTTAACTGTAAACCAAGTCCTAACTTTAACATTTTATGTTTATTATGTGGGGACCTGCTTTATGTCCCCAAGTGGGATGTGAGACCCAATAATGTGACTGTGTAAACACAGTCCCCACAATACCAACAATACAGGTACACACACACACACACACACACACACACACACATTGCTGTGAAATATTCAGTGTACCTTGGCAGAAATGATACTTGTTAAAGACCTCTGTGACTACATCTCTGCTATTCATGCTTTTCACAGTAAGGTAAAGAAATGTTTCAATATTATACATACAAAGTTCAGGAATTTGTATTCTGTGGGGCATCTGAAATGTTTTGCTCTAAACTGAGAGGTGTATTTTTTATTCATTTCACTCTCTTTTTCTCAGAAAGGTCATATTTCATGAGAAGATACAAAATTAAAACTGATTGCAGCATCCACAAACGAATGAAAACATGGATAGTCTGCCTTTATGATGATAGTGACATGCACAAGGCCAAACACACACTCAAGACTAAAGCTCTCAAGTCAAAGACACAAATAAGACTACACACACAGATGTTTCCTCATCCAAAGTTATTTAAAAAACAATAAAAAAGAAGGCAGAAAATTCATAGAATAGGGATATTAGATTATCAAATGAAGAGTAAACATTAAATAAATAAATAAATAAACATAGGCTAGCTGATGGAAATCTCTGTGGTAAGGGTTAAAACAATGGATGATTAAGTAAATGCGTTGGTTCTACATTTTAGAATTTAAAAACAAAAAATCCCCATGATGATTTGTGTGTTATTAGTTTTTATAACGCTCGAGCAGTTTATTAATAATTCAGTGTCTGTTGTTTGGAGTCTGATCCGCTGCTGCCGGCCGATATCCAGCTGAGTGTCACTTTGTCAGACTGCTCCGTCAGCAGTGATCAGCTCCATCTTCCATCCACCGATGCTTTAAAGTCAGAGTTTGTGAAATTCAATCTCCTTAATTCAGTTACCAACACAAAACCGCTGTGTGTGTCAGACTGATATCTGTGGAAGATATTTGATTGTAAAAAAATCAATAAATTGCTGTCTGGTAACTGTGATGTTCCCTTTTTGATAAGGATGGATGTGATGCCGATATTATTATTTGTTGGATTCCATATTTAATGTATTTTCTACCGATTTCAGGCCTCATCTGCCCTGAATGTAAAGGGATGCTAAGATATTATCACATAATGGTTATGATCTTAGTGTTTGGTTTGTATAGTACTTGATAGTGGTCATATTCATAGTTGCAGTTACATTACAATGATATCTCATTTTGCATGTAAAAACACTGATTCAGATCTTTTTAAGACTAAATATCAGAAGCAAAACACATTATAAATCTTGTGCTTTCTGGCATTGAATATTGGAGCTTTAATCTAAAACATCAATCAGTTTTCAAAAATCTTAATCATTGTAATACCTGTGTGTGTGTGTGTGTGTGTGTGTGTGTGTGTGTGTGTGTGTGTGTGTGTGTGTGTGAGACAGAAAAGTAAATTTTACACCAGTGATTCCCAACATTTATGCAACATTATAGTGACAACTTAAAACAGAACATTTACTTGTCACACACGAAATATCGCTGGGTAAAGGTTGAGCTAATATGGATCAATTTTACTATACAGTTGTAAAAATATGGGTCATTAACACAATGTGCTTGTAAGCTTACAACACACAAACTGTTATTCTTTCATATCTTTACTGAACACTCCCATTAAACATTCACAGTGCTGGTGGAGACAGTGAGTGAACCCTTGGATTTAATAACTATAACTGTTCAGTGTACTTATTGAATAGATGTAGTACTTACTACTTACACCAAGGTCTCCTCCTGCACTGAAGCTTTATTATCCCTCACTTGTAAGTCACTTTGGATAAAAGTGTCTGCCAAATGAGTAAATGTAATGTAATGTAACAGCCTCCTTTGGTACAATATCCTCAAACAAGCTCCTCCAGTAGCAGAATATCAGACCTGCACAAAGTTCAGGAGGGATTTTGGACCATTCTTCCTTTATAGAAGTGTGTCAGCTCGGAGATACTCTTAGTCTGGTGTGATCGATTCTCTGCAGGGTCTGGTCTTTGGCTGGGTCACTCCAGCAGGTGGATTTTCTTTGTTTGAAGTCATTCTGTAGAACAGGTCATTTTCATGCTGCATCACCCAGCTTCTACAGCAGGTGGACAGCCACCCTGACATTATCACCCCGAGGCCACACCCAGAGGCAGCAAAGCAGCCCGCTCCTGTGATTCTTTTAAGCCTTTAAATGTTACTCGTGGCATCTTTTTTACCTCATCGAGCATCTGTGTTGTGCCTTTGGAGTCTTAGCTGGTCGCCCACTTCTAGGGAGAGTAAGTTGTCTCTATCCTACTTTACGATAGAGCAGTACGTCTGACTGTGGACTGATGAAGATATAAACTCTTTGAAATCACTCTGTAACCCTTTTGGCTCTATGCAAATCAACAATTCTTGATCCTAAGTCCTCTGAGATCTCTTTTTGTGAAGCTTGGTTCACATCAGGTGATTCTTCTTGTGAACATTTTGAGCAAACTCAAATTGTTTTTATAAGTTAAAGAAGCTCTAACCTACACCTCCAATTGGACTCCAGGTTTGATAGCTCCTGACTCAAGTTAGCATTTGTTGATGTTATTAACTTAAGGGGTGTTGATTTTGCCTTTTCAGATTGTTTCATTTTAAAAAAAACTTTTAGGGGTCTTCAGATACGAATACATTTTGTAGCTTAAACATTTTTTTTCATGGTCAGTGTTGTCATGTTACAAAACATTTGCAGACTGCTGTTGTGACCAGAGGAGGAGGAGGAGGAGGAGGAGGAGGAAGAAGAGATGGAGGGTTGGGTGCTGGTGGTGGGGGAATGAAGAGGTTGTCATGGTAACCACTCCTCTGCTGCTGGGGGTGATGATGTAACACTGCCCATCGCTGTGTTTCTGGCCTCTTTTCTCCTTATCCTCCCCACCTACACACGCGCACACACACACACACACACACACAAACACAGACACAAACACAGACACACACACACACACACACACACACACACACACACACACACACACACACACCGCTGCTGCATGCCTGTGACATGGAGTGGTGTAGAGGAGACAGACAGAGAGGTGGAAACAAACAAAGAAAGCCCACTGACTTCACATGACCCAACATTAACGGTGTGATAAGGGAGCCGTCCCCCTGAGCTACTTTTATTACGTGCTGTAATGTAATCTCGTAAAAAAAAAATCAGATTATTGTTGCTTTTTTTTTCTCCTTTTCAAGATCACTGGCGCTTGTAATTTCAAAAGAATCCAGCGCACTTAAGATAAAACAACCCGCTTTTCTCTTCTGTCTCCGATAATTGCTGCTCCCTGCTGCACTGATCACATCATCAAAGCCGTGTGTTTGTGCTCTGTGCATCATTAGACGACAAAAGGCGGAAAGCCGCTGCAGGAGAGTAAGAAAAAAAAGAAAAAGGCTTTTATACAGTAAACAGTGAGACCATCAGATAGCAGCAGCAGAGGACGATTCCTGCCACATGAGGGCGTCCAACAGCTGCTCTGCGTCAAGGTAAAAGGACAAAAGGCAACAAAACAGATTAAACACTTTTATTTTCAGGTCATAGAAATGTGTCACAGATTGAAAATATACATCAGTCGTCAGACAAAATCAAAGCTGTGCAAAGCTGACTTTACTATTTAAACTAAGAAGAAGGATTCACTTCCCCCTCCAATGATATCAGACATAAAAAGATTGTTAAGAAAATATAAAAGATAGTAATTCTGTGTTTGATATTTTGGCCCAAACGGCCCCGTACCAGAACGTCTACATAAAACCACCTCTGATTTGACTTTTTTTTTCTCCACATAAAACAACAGTTCACTGTTAGCAGTATCGTTTTCTGATCCCAGCTCCTTCATTCAGTCCCAAAGGGTGCGCACAAATACTGAGATGCTGATCCAGAACCCAGAAGTTTGTCTTCATCTGTACCGTTGCATAGTTACAAGAGGGAAAGAGATGGAGGTGTTTGTTCAGGCTGCAGCTTCACATCTCTGGCTGAACAGCACCTCCACCACCTTTGGGTCGGCCAGAGTGGAAAGGTCGCCCAGTTCCTTCTCGTTGCGGGCGATCTGCCGGAGGATTCGCCTCATGATCTTCCCTGAATGGATGAGAGTGAGAAGAAGAGGAGGCAGATGAGGAGGAGAGTAGAAGAGGAGGAGTAGATGTCGGTTTCAGGAGGTGTTGAACTATTTACCTGAGCGAGTTTTTGGGAGCGCTGGGGCATTTTGAATGAAGTCTGGTGTGGCGATGGGACCGATTTTCTCTCTCACTGATAAAAAGATAGAGAAAAGGAATCAGTGCCATGCAGAATCCAGCCTGGACCATTGTGGGTTTTCTCCCTTTTCTTTACTTTTCTTCTTTACTTTTCTTTACTTCTGTATTTTTTTCTCGCTTTTCTTGCTGTTTGCTCTTTTATTTGTTTCTGTACTATTTCAAGAAAGGTTTTCTTCATAAGGCTCTGAGCCTCCTTCTGATTGGCTGCCTGTTTTCTGAGTGATCAATAAAAATATAGCATATTTCAGGTTTACACTCCGAGAAACGAAATCCTGCAAGGTTGTGTGGTGGGTACAGGTGGGCGGGGCTTGGGGCATGGCTGAGAGTGTCTGCTTTGTGGTGACATCACAAAGTTACAGAAGTCCAGATGGTTAATTTTAAGGCTCAGTTTGTGAATACAGGCTGTGTGTATTTCTCTGTGGACTGAGGCTTTGATACTTTCACAGTATTAATATAGAACCTAGACCTGCTTTATAATCAAGAAAGACTCACTTTATACAAAATCTCACACAATATGGGCCCTTTTAAATCCAGAAATAGCATCATTTTGAGTGGATTTTTCCTTTAACCCTCACATAACAACACCCCTGTGTCTCACCCAGTCTCTTGAGCTCCTCCACCATTGCGTGGTTAAACTCCCTGCTGTCTTTGAGGGTGACGAAGCAGTAGAGACACTCGCCCTTCACCTTGTGAGGCCGGCTCACCACTGCAGCCTCTGCAACGGCCGGGTGCTCCGTCAGAGACGCCTCCACCTCTGCTGTGCTCATCAGGTGTCCTGGAGGACAACGAAAACACATCAAGTCAACAGTTTTATCAGTGATAACTCATGGAAATATAAGAGAGGAATTCGACAAAGGGTTTCAGGAGAATAAAATGAAAAATGTTCTCAAAAGGCTGCCAGTTGTAATATTATATAACAGAGTAAAAATAACTCAGTTTTGTCTTGTAATAACCTTTTTGAAGGTTTTGCGAATCCGCTGCATTATCAGACAGTAACATCGCATAGTACGTACCTGACACATTCAGCATGTCGTCTATTCTCCCTGTGATCCAGTAATAGCCATCTTTATCCCGCCTGCAGCCTGAGAGAGGAGAAAACAACTTGCATAACCCCCAGAAGAGTTTTTATAGCACTTTGCTCTCCTTTAAGAGGCTCTTTAGTATTTTAGTGAGAGATCAAGATGCACATTTATGGTGCTTGGACACCAGAGTGATATACAATCTGCATGATAAGAGGGTGAACTTTATTTTTCTGGTCTCCAATTCAAGGGAGAAAGATAATGTCTTACCATCACCAGTCACATAAAAGCCTGGGAATTTCTTGAAGTAGGTGTTTTCAAAGCGTTCATGATTTCTGTACAAAGTGCGCATTATTCCAGGCCAGGGCCTCCTAAATACCTGCAACAACACACACAGAATACACACAAACCATGAAAGAACTGCTGCTACTGCTACCATTAATAACAATAAAGCTAACAATGAACTTTATTTATACAGCACCTCTCAAGACAAAGCTACAAAATGCTTTACATGGCACATATCATGATTAAACCCATTCAGGACTGCAATTAATTTGACATTTCATTCAGCTAAATTATGTAAATAAGTACTGACAAAGAAATCTGATCAAATCCACCACAATAAAATAAGTAAGGAACAGAGTGAAATTAATAAATGAAGAAGGTAAGAATTATTAAAACAACTAGTGCAATCCCACTTACTAGTATTAAACTGAATACAACAATGAGACTGGTTTCAAAATGCTTCAAACAAAAACGTGGCTAATAAAAGTCACCAAGATAAAGACAAAACAAAATAAAACAAAATAAAGACAGAAAGAAAAGATGTTTGAATCTGTTTAGACAACAAAATGAAGTGAACATTATCTATTAATGTGTATTAAGTGTATATCAAAGATACAGTATTTATCTTTCTTTCTTATGTGATGTGTATCTGTTGATCCGGGGTGGTCAGCTGCTGCATGCAATGCCCCTTACAAGTATAAATATACAACAAAGAGTTGAAACTTACCAGATAACCCTCAGCTTCACCTTCCAGTTCCTCTCCGTGCTCGTTGAGGATGGTCGGCTCCACTCCGAAGAAAGGAAAGGTCTGAAATAGGAGGCGTGGATTTCATGCAACGTTTGCTCCAGATCACAACCTGAATCATACTCCTCTCATGGAAATGAAGAAATGTTGCATCTCCTACAGATTCGAGCTGAAACCCTTCCTTTCCAGCATGACTATTATGGGTTATGTTTAAAAGTAACATATATTTTAGAGAGTGGGAGGTAAACAGCGTTGAAGGAGATGTTTCCACTTACAGCAGAGCCGGGTTTCAGCGGCGTGGCAGCAGGCAGAGGCGTCAAAACATGACCTCCCTACAGAGACATAAAGACGTACATTATAGTAACTGATACGGACTCTTCTGAAGTCACATTGATCTTATTACCAAATGTGCAAAGTATCTGGGGAAGTAATGAAACTATGTATATTGGAGGTCAATAAAAGCACAATGATACCTTTTTGTACTGTGGGGACAACCCTAACGCAGCCATATGTACAGCCATCTGAAGTGTGTGTTCATTACCGTCTCTGTCTGCCAGAAAGTGTCGACCACGGGACATCTGCCCTGACCGACTACCTCATGATACCACTGCCACGCCTCTCGGTTGATCGGCTCACCCACCGTACCCAGAATCCTCAGGCTGGAGAGGTCGTACCTGTCAGAGGCAAGTGACAAGATTCATCAGTGCAGATTGATGCAGCCAGGAAAGACGGCTTTACACATTTACTGTCACTCCTCCACAGGTGATATGTCACGTCTTCTGTTGTTGTTTCAGATTAAAGCTTGACATTTTGGGAAACTGCTTTTTCATTTTCTTGTTAAGAGTTAGATATGAACTTGAAGACTGATGCCACTGTCATGACTTTACAGTAAATATTCAGCTGCAGCCATGAAGTGATTCGCTTAGCTTAGCATAAAGACTGGAATGAGGGGGAAACAGCATATCAGGGTCCAAAGGTGACAAAATCCACCTCTAAAGCTCACTACTTAACACTGCATATGCCTTCTTCAAAAATACCAGGCTAGCTGTTTCCCCTGTTTCCAGTTTTATGCTAAGCTAACTTTTTTTGCCAAGTTCTAGTGTTATACTGACGAGCGGATGTAAACTCAGACTCTGAAACACTGTCAGTCAAGGGATAATGTCCTCTATTTCCACTGTGAAGCTTACAAGATGAGGTTCAGACGGTCTCTACCTCTGAGTTACAAGTGACACTTTGGAGTGAGTTCCTGCGTCTGTTTTTGACAGATAAGCCTATTCTAAGTTTAAGAATTCTTGCAAATTCACCATAAGAAATGCATGTTCACACGGTTCCAGTCACACCATCACTCTTACAATTTGGTTTCTTCGCTGCTGAGCAAAAGCGTTACATAAGGAGTGTGGTCTTTGAAAATCTAAGGTGAAAATTTCCATATGAAAGCTGGGAAACCCAGATGCAAAAATACACTAGAGACAGCTCTCAGGTGAAGCTGTGCTTTGAAAGTCAGACTCCTTCTGTAGCTTTTGGAAAAAAAACCTCTAAAAAATTAAGGACTTTTCTGAACTGCTGTGATTTCAGCAGATGCCGGCGCTTACTTCTGCAGCGGTTCTCGTCCGTACTTCATCAGCAGGCGGATGGCTGTGGGAGCCGTGTAGAACTTGGTCACTTTGTACTTCTCAATAATCTCCCAGAACCGGCCCACATGAGGATGAACAGGAATACCTTCAAACTGGGAAAAAACATACAGACGTGTCTCTAAGATGGGAGATACTGGGTGGCATTGTGGTGGTTTTTAATCAAATAAAAGAAACAAAGTTCTCTTTCCCACTCACCAGAACACCTGTAGCGCCATTTGCAAGGGGGCCATAGGTGATGTAGGAGTGGCCGGTGATCCAGCCGATGTCAGCTGTGCACCAGTACACGTCGTCATGGTGATGATCAAAAACATACTTGAAGGTCAGCGACGTGTAGAGCAGATACCCGGCAACAGTATGGAGAACACCCTGTACCGTACACAAGGACAGGAACATGAATGAGGAGATATTTGGTCAACACAAAGACAGCAGAGAGCAAAACTAAGGGGGCTCTCAAGAGGGGACATGCATGCAGGTGTGTGTGTGTTTACACAGTCACACTGTGGGGACTGGAGACCCATTGGTTAAGTCCCCATGAAGTAAAACATAAAATTTGAAGGTGAACACTTAGGGTAAGTGTGTGTACAGTGAACGTATGTGCACGTGTATCTGTGTGAGGTAAAGACAGAGAAATGATTTCATATTATTTGATGCTCTCAGTGCTTTGTTTTTTGTAATAATAACATATAATTCACACTAATATACAAAACATAGATGCAGATGTGGTGTTTTTGGAAGACAGATAACTTTCTAGGATTGTATTTATGTCTCTTAGCATTAGAAAACCATGAATTCTCTCTAAAGACAGCAGATTATGTAAAAGCCAGCATGCTTAACATCATTACAGGCTTATCAGAGTAGAAAATAGATGCTGTGATTTTTTGTAAAGACGTGGTTTCAGGGAGAATTTGCATGCAGAAACTGAACAGCATGTAATTTTTATAAGCCAGAAAAATTGTGTGTTTCTGCTCTAAAGCGAGTTTCTACCTGCAGCTGTGTCTTACCTTGGGTTTGCCCGTGGAGCCGCTGGTGTAGAGGATAAACAGTGGGTCCTCTGCATCCAGCCACTCGGGTTCACACTCTTCAGGAGAGTCTCTCATCGCCTCATCCCACCACACATCGCACTCTGAGTCCCAGGGGGTCTGAACGCACCAGAGCAACAGGGAACGAATCCAACGCATGAAACCACTCATTACATCTGCTCACATCATGTGCCAGAGGCACAGGCAGCTACACACCATGTCAGTGTCACTGACTGTAATTTACTGTGCCCCTTGGAGGCATATTCTGAATCCAACATTTGAAGAGACCATGTTTTTGGGTTATATTTGTTTTTGTTTTAGCCTCGGATGATGGATTATATGATGCTTTGAGGGTTGAGGACTTTTTATATACAGTCTGTGGTTGAGGGCTTATAGACGCCTTCAACTGAAAGATCTTAAATACCAAAAAGCTCAAATGTAGGTTGTTTTTCCTTGTGAGTAAAAAGTGGGAGATAAAAGGTATAACGTTTCATCATAAGGTGTATGACACAAATGAATGTACAGTAGCAGCCCTAAAGAAGACCCAGATCCTACTTCAGACCTGTAGTACTGCAGCAGCTATCTGCTTTTCTGTGTTGTGATTTGATTTTAATGTGGCATGGAAAACTCAAAACACTTCTAAAGTAAAAAAAAAATTGTCTTTTAACAAAAGTTTTTCATTTAATTATATCATCAAAATTAGTCATTTTAATTCAGACAGGTTAAATGTTCTATACATAGTATACAGCTGTAAACCAAACTATTAGGTGCTAGTTTGGTAGTTTTTTTGTTTTTATTTACCTGTAGTTTGTTGCACGCAGCTCCACTTTTTGTCCTTAAGGCAGGGTGCTTTATGACAAGGCATTTAGTGATGCTAGATGATGCTCTGTAAGGAAATAAAACATATGTGAGAGTCAGTAAAAGGCATCAAACATCATGTCATGGCTGCGGAGTGCTTGTGTTGTCCCACTTTCCAAGAATTTAAGAAATTTCTGGATCATGTGCACCCTTGGGGCATGTGTTGGTTCTCACATGGTACCAAACTATTATTTTATTATTTTTTCATTGAGGGTTTTATTTCATTTATAGAAAATGTTTTCATCAAATTGTGGTGTAACACAGAAGATGGTAAGAGTATGCTGTGGTGTCTCAGATATGACATGTAACTTACATTTACAGCCAGTAAAGTAAGAGTAAGAAACTTTGAGTCACAAATTTAAATTGAAGTTTCATTTTTTCACATAAGGTTTATAAGGTAAAACATAGAAAAGTGAGGTAAGGTAAAAACAAATATTTATTTATGTTGAAATGATACCACTAAACATGCCTGCATTCAGTCATACCCATTCCCAGCATGCTTTGTTTCCCAACTCTCATCCCTCCCAAGCTCATGTTGCCATGGGAAACAAGCAGCTTGGGCTTCCCTGGAGAATCTGAGTGCTCGATGTTGCCCGGCAACCCTGTACTGTGGAAACCAGGCGGTATGTTTCCTCAATGTACCTGATAACAGCTGATAGGGCTTTGTGGTGTGGGTGTTTATGTGTCCAGTGACTCATACGCTGGGGGTTGAGTCCCATTACCAGCAGCAACTAGTGTAAACAAGGGTGGTTGCTGAGAAGTGGGAAACTGTTGGCCTTGTAAGTAGGACCTACTTTTCCCTGCATTTCTCCATAGCCTCGTCCGCAATCTGTTTCAGGTTGATCAGCTTCTCCCCTCTGTAAACACCATCTGTATAGCACAAAAGGACAGAGGGAGAGGGAGCGACAGATGATGAATAGTTGATGATGTGTATCAACCAGCAGGGAGAAGATGTTTAAACACTGAATCACTTTACAACTTCAACATCATCTTTACAGCCCCTGAGCGTTACGAAACATCACATCCTGGTGCTGCTGTGTCTCCAAACAGTCTGGTCAAAGGTTAGGCTGGACCTACCTGCTGTCACCAGGACGCTGCTCTGCGCATCCATAATCCTCTCACACAGAGACTCAGAGGAGAAACCTGCAAACTAAACGTGCAAAGAAAAGACAGAGAGAGAGGAAGAGCTGAAAGAAGGAGGTGTAGTGGGACTTATGGCATTGAGAGTAATACTGGTTCATCACAGCTTGGGTTTTATTTTCATAGTTTTATCTATCATTTGAATTGCAACCACAAAGAGACATTCAATTAAGCAAAATGACTGCAAAATGATAAAATAACCAAAAAAAGACAGAAAACATCTACAAGACATTTAAAATGACAAGAAAGAGTTGTAAAACATCTACAAAGAGACCTCAAATAACCAAAAGAGACACAAAACAACTGCAAAGAGGCATAAAACGACCAGAAAGAGACACAAAACAAACATAGAGACACGATATGACCATAAAGAGATGCCAGACAACTACCCAGACAAGCAAAGAGACTGCAAACAAACCCAAAATGACCAGGAAGAGACACAAAACACCTACATGACACGCTGCAAAAATACACAAAACCTCTACAAACATAGGCTGTGTGGGTGGTAGTCATTTTGTGTCTCTTTCAGTCTGAGTGTGTTGCTCTCATGTAGGAGTGTGGGGGGCCTTTTACTGTGACCAGGGGCCCTTTGTGTCATAATCCATCCCTGTGTATTACTAATTACAACATTGTACTCATCCAAGTAATTGTGATCTGGAAACACACACAAAGTCCATCGGGGCAAGAAAGAAAAACTTAAACATGTCAACGGTTTAGCTGCATTATCTAAACCACTTTATTCATCTATTTTCAGGTAAAACCAAAGGTGAATACCATTGTATTGTTGATAATAATCCATCATTGCACAGGGAAGCTGTGCAGACTCACAGTTTAACTAGCAGCTGTTTGTGCCTCCCTTAACCAGGTTTAGCTAACCAGCTAGCTTAACTGTTGATCTAGAAATGGTCATTATCACTATTCAGTTCAGTGTAAGGATTCATAAGTCACTGACTATGTAGCCTAGTTAATATTTTTCTAACCTTAAAATATGTAATGCAACCAAAATAGCAAATTTAGGCTTTTTATCTGGTGTAGCTACAAAGTTAGCAACAGGGCTAACCACCTTGAAACAATACATGAACACTCTGCTTGTAGCCTACTACGGTTATGATATATTATAGCTTTACCATTATTTCTTAGTGGTTACTTGAGGCTATATGGGCTGCTGCTCCCTCTCATCACCTTGTGTGGAAGGGTCACTTTGCTTAATATTACATAATGAACCAGACATTTATAATTGCTCTTTTATATGATTGTCATTTGCTGCATCTCCTGCCAGACACTTGTGTTCTGTCCGAGGTTAATAGTTCACAGAGTGTAAAGTTTCAGTGTTCATGACAGCACTATGAATCAGGTCACTGAGGACTCTGGACTCAGCAAAATGTCACTGCATGAGTGGCTCTGGCAGTCCTGTTTGGCTATTAGTGACTGAATTTTATGCCAAGCTAATTTATGATTAATACAGTTACATGAGAATCTAAAAAGCCGGTGCTATCCCGGCGATTGTTATGTTGCTAAGTGATGTTCATATCAATTATGATAAAAACATAGAGTGGAAAATATACAACTATGACCAAGCAGAGACAAGGTCGCTCACACTCAAGTCTGCCAAAAACAGGCCTTAGCAAGCTATAAAATTAACCCACCTCGGAGCAGCCTGGAGATATTTTTAACAAGGCTAACAGCCTTTGCATAGATGGGTAAGGTTGAATTGCTAAATTAGTGCTGGCTTTCTTGCAAAACTGCACTGACTCTGATGACTTCCCAAAGCTGGATACAGCCAGTAAATGTCTGACCCATATATTGAGGGCAGGTGCTGCTGTGTTCACACAGATGACAGCTGATAACTGCAGGGCCAGAGTAGTCTGGACTAACAGAAACAAGTTTCAGTTTCAGCAGATGTTTTCCCAGGGAAAGGGGTCAGAGCAACAAACATGGCTAACAAACCTGTTGATTGACTTAATTTGAACTGGATTTAGATTGCCTACATGATCTGCCGATATACTATACTATGATACTGTCGCACTGTGAACAAACTTTTAGTTATTTTTTTGAGTAGGATGCACTTCTAGTTTTTGATAACATCCAGCTCTTGTTCTCATCAAGATTGAATGCACTAATTGTACAAAAGTATCTAACAAATGAATGAAATAAAAATGCAGAAAAAAATGAAAATGATAAATTCTGTAAAGTCAGTGAAATGGGTGCTTCATCAAACCACTTACCACAATAGAGTGAACAGCACCTATCCTGGCACAGGCCAGCATAGTGTAGACCAGCTCTGGGATCATGGGAAGGTAGATAGACACCCTGTCTCCCTTTTTCACACCTGGGTCAAGGACAAAAGGACAGTTTTAGGCTGAGTTTTGGCATGTTGAGTTGTGGCCCAGATACTGTTCGGTATGTTCGATATGCAACAAGTACATTGGACACACTGTACAGAGCCATATCTGGTGGCTTGTGGTATGCTGGCTATGGGCCAAAGAACAATGCTAATACCATGTCATTTCACAGGAAATGTTGATTTTAGATGATACTTTTACTCAGTTCTATTTAATAGTTAATATATTGGATCTACTGTATATTTTCAAGATATTCACTGAAATGTAAATAAATAATTAATGATGATGCTATTTCAATGTTTTGTCAAGGTCAAAGAGGTGTTCTTCACTGCTGAAATGGTTTGAGAATGTGTTATTTTTTTCATTGTCTTCTAACTTTGTTTTACGCAACTCATCTTCAACTCATCTCATTAGTAGTTAAAGAAGCCTTCAGGTTCTCACCCATTTGCTTTAGGACATTAGCACAGCGGCACACCTGGCTCAACAGCTGGCCATAAGTGATGGTCATGTGGTGGTCAGGTGAATTTCCCTCCCTGGGAAGACAAAATACAAGAGGAGAAACACACAAAATCTGTCACTGTAATGTAAAACCTGTGTCAGGTTGCATGAACCTCTGTCTGTATGTGTTGCTTTTTTTATACCTCCACATACACTGCTTCATCCAACAGTACCTATTCAAACATCATGTAGTTGTTGAGTTCATTGCGGAGATAACTTGTTCCTGTGTCTATATTGGGTTTGGATGTTTGTCAGGACTATGTGGAACAAGGTTTCACAGGGCGGCAGACAGCATGGTAGCAAGCTTCTCGTGTGAGACTGAAGCCAAAACACTGCAACAACCTGGCATCAACCTTATCACAAGCCAGGGAATGGTGAAATAAATGATTACTCTGATTAAACTAATTTCCATCTTGATTTGGTCCCACCACATCAGCAAGACTGTTTTTATCAAGGTTTTAAATCATATTTATTCAAATGTTAAATGACAAAATTACAGTCCTCATAAAAAACTGACCTGATCTGATCTGACCTGGTTTAAGGATTACCTCAGACTTTGTATGCACTGGCAAACTCAAATTACCTGCGGAATTCCCCAGGGGTCAGTCCTTGGACTTCTTTTATTCAACTGCTAATAACTTTTTTACTATAATTTTGCTGATAACACCCAAATTTACATATGTCTATCAATAAATGTGTATGGTCCCTGAATAAATGCATTGAGCAAATTAACCAACATTTAAATAAGAAAAAAATTGTGTTTATAGTTTTGAAAATCAGTGCTCATCATTATTCTCTGTCGCTGAAAACTAAAATCCAAGTGATAAATCTTGGTTTAGCCATGAAATTCTACCTAAGTATTAACAGCCACGTTGGGACAATAACAAAGTAACCTGTTGCCACCTTAAAATTTAGCAGGAATTACAGAATTCACATACAAACAAGATTTAGGAAACTTAATCCAAGCCTTTTCTCAAGTAGGTTGGACTTCTGTAATAGGATTTCCTCTGGTCTGTCTAAAAAAAACTCTTTGAGTTCAGAATGCTGCTGCTTAAGATCTAACAAAGACCAAGAAGAATCACTAAATTGTTTTGAGGCCATGTGCCATTACATCCAAAAATAGAGAAGCTGCTTTTAACTGCTGTGCTGCCAACAAATCCTCCAATCCATACGAGCATGTCAGTCGTTTTTTCCCACCCTCAAATATGACCCAGAGGAGTGTTTCCTAATATAGTGTCCCTATCATGAACAAACTCCAGAATATCTAAGACATGACTAATTTAAGATGAATCAAAGCTGGAGATGTAATGTATGTTCATCGTTGCTTTAATTAGACTTTGTTCTGTTTAGTTTTTTTTTACTATCTATGCTATTTCATTTACTTGATTTCTTCTTTGTTTTTCTTTTATATAATTCATTTTATGTCACTTATTCTGCTGTTTTAATCTAAATGAATTATGTAATGCTCTTATATCTTCTGTATACATCCATTGCTGTTGCTTAACCTTTTCTTGCCTAAAAGGGAAAACTTAATTAAAAAACTCATCAGCTGATAAATGGCTGCACTACCTGTTTTTTCGATTTATATTAAATACCCTAATGCATGATGTTTCTCTTTTTGCTATATTATCTCACCCACTGAAAAAGAACATTTTGTTAGGCATATTTGATATTAAAACCATTTGTTACTAACACTTTATAGGCTTTATAGTCTTTATAGTAAGCTATATATCATAGCTTTAAAGTGACCATGAAATGCCTTGTACATTAAACCAGATATAATTATCATCTCCAATGTTAAAGCAGTGATGATCATTTAAAACAAAAGTAACAATTAGCTATGTGAAAGGGATTACTTTTATGTTGATGCCTTTTATTTGGTTGTTTGATTTGGCAAATCAGCATAATCCCTTAAATTTTATGCTTTAGTCACAACACAGCGTAAAAACAATTAATTTCCTCAAGAAGCCCCTTGGGGTTAAATAGTTTTTATTTGTGGATGGTAATTTCACATCTTTTTTGAAATACAAACATCTATTGATCTCATAGTATTAGCTTGTGTTATAAAGTTGACTCTGCCAGTAACAGCCAGTGTTAGATGCAGTAGCAAGTAAAAGCCAGTAAAAGATTATACAGTTTGACTTTTAAGATAAAGTCTTGGTCTCTTATTTTTCACAATGTTGTACCATTTTAGTTTTCTAGATGCTATTAGGACAACATGTGCGCTGCAGTCATATAAGTGTTAAACAGGTCAAACCAAACTATCTGGTCACTTTCATATAAATACAGTATCAACTCAGCTGACACGCTATATCCTCCTCACATTATGTGCTGCTGAAACAGGCATGGCAAACACTTGAGCAGATATATTACATAAGTGCTTTGATGTAGTGCAAACATCAAGACATGTGGGTGAGTCTATACTGTGCCTGGTTCCAGTGAGTCTGTACTGTGCCTGGTTCCATTGAACCCCTATTACTGCTGAGCTTGCAGAACAACTATGTCTTGTTTGCTAAGATTCTTCAGTTGACAAAACAAATGCACTATGTGCCATAACATAAAGTTAAAAGACATTAAGTAGAGCCTTTACGGTGGATTGTTGAAGATGTGAGATTCGTTTAAAAAGTACAGAAGTCAGAGGCTGGAAAGAGAACAGTTATGAAATCTATGTGCTAACAAACTGTAGATAGTCTTATTATGTAAACAATCTATGAGACTCTTATTGGACTTTTATTATTGTAAGACTCTGTCAAGATTCAGGTAGAAGCAGGTTTTGTATTATAACAAAACACCATAAATTTGCTTGATGAGTTTTGCAGGAGTCTTAAATCTGCTGTATTCCTAGAATGTCAAATGTGTTGGACCCAAAACATGAATTCTGGAAAAATTTCACAACAAATCCTGTTAAATGCTCTCTTTTTTTATTCTGGCAGCAGAGAGACTGAAACACTGACATTGTGTTGCAGTGACTGTGGTTTGTTTTGGTGCACTGAAGTTGCAACTGGGGACACAGCAGTTGTTATTGCCTGGAATACTTGACATAACTCCAGGCCGTATTTCCCATTAAAGCCATCATTCACTCAGGGCACGCGTTGTCGCTTACCAGTAATAGGCAACCTTTTCACCGAGGTTCCTCTCCCTCACATGCCTGTCCAGGACATTATAGCATATGTTGGTTTTAGCCCCTTCCATGCATTTGACATATATGTTCCCTTTTGTCACATCAAAGTTGTACTGCAGCATTGGCCCTGTTGGTGGCTTCTTCCAAAAGAACTCATCAGCAACCTCTTTCCAGAAAGCTGAAATAAAGTTATAGCAGTGTTACAGGCTGCAGACAGGGCAGATAAACACTGAGAGATACTGCATACAAAGAGGCTCAGAGTAGAGGAAATGCAAGCAAACACTGCAAGTACTGCACTAAAAATACAGACGTGTTTGACCTACCTTCTGGATTCTCAAGAGACTTCCTGTACAGTGCCAGATAAGAGTTAAAATCAGGCACATGAGCATCCCTCTGCAGGTCATCAGAAGGGTAGTACATTTTGTCCTGAGATTCAGGAACAACCATTGTGGAAGGACAGACGTAAACAGGCCTATATCATCTGAGGTTCAGTCAAAAAATGGGTTAATCTGGAGTCACTGCTGATCTGTCTGGATTGCTCCCGGGTAAGGTAAGAACACTACAAGGCCTTCTGGACTGAAGCAACACAATTCAGCATGCACATAAAGACCCACCTCTAATCCCTGAGCTGGAGGCTCTCTCCAGTCTGCTTAGTGCCAGGGCAGCCAATCGATTCACAGGGTGCGGCACTCCCACTTTTTCATTGGATGAGCCCTCCCTGGCCTGTTGATAGCATTATTTTTCCAAGCAAAGAGGTGGAGGAGGAAGAGGGAGGAGGAGGTGTGCAGTTTGATGAATGCTTGGGATTCAGTCAGGAGAAAGGAGGCTTGATTTGACAGAGAGGGTGATTAGTGCTCTCAGATTGAAAAAAAAGGAGAAAAAAAAAAGTGACAGCTATAAAACAAAATCCCAGTTCCTTAATTATACATGCATATATTTTTATGTTTTGTGGACTTTTATTAACTTACACATTATATCGTGTTTTTCAATTTGTTTCAAAAGGTCTTTAGGCCAGATCAACATATAACCATTGTCCACACTTTTTTACTCTGACTGCAAACATATGTCATTGTCACATTGTACAATTGACCTTTTTTTAAAAACCTTTCTTGAGTTTCAAATTTTTCTTATCTTATCTTATTGCATCTGAACCAATTTAAAAATTACATGACAAAAATAAGAGAAATTTAATGTTACTGAAAAAAGTAAACTAAAACTAATGCAATGGCTATAGAAAAAATAAATATCATCATTAAAAAATCATTCTGGATAGAGTATCCACTAAAGATTTCTATATGTTTTCATTTATTCATTATATGCCTTCTCCTAACTGACTGCAATCTATTGTAATTATGTTAATTAGCGTCTCTCTTTATCATATTATTTGGATTTTATCCTACCTTTACTGAGAAGCACTTTGAAGCATTGTTTTTAAGTGTGAAAAGTTTTCATCATTGTTATATTTCATTGTTATGATATAATACTGTATCATTAATAAAATATTTTGCTCTTTTTATACTTTGGATCATATGTCCCTAGCGGGTGAACATACAACGTGAACTATCATTTAGGTTACGTAACATACCTCAGAGGAAATGTCCAAATGGCTGTTGGCATCATTTGTTTTAGCGCAAATTCCTATCTGCGATCGATTGAGTGACGCCGCGACTGAAACGACGTCAGACCGTCCTAATCGAGCGTGATAACGCTTGTGTTGATGTCCGCCGCTGCCGTCCCGTCTATCTACTAACTAACCGGGACAAAACTTCGAGCCTCAAGATGTTTTTGTCTGCTGCTGTTCGCTCTGCAGTGTCGCAAACGGTATGGTTGTGATATTCTTTATGATTCTGGGTAAAGGTTTAAATGCTATTTTTGGTTATTTGGAGAGAAAGTGCTGTGACTCTTCACAAGGGCAAGCAGCAGTGGAGGCCGCTAAGCCAACTAACGTTGGGTAACACTAGCATACTAGCTAGTTTAGCTTCATGCTGTCAAGCATTTACAAGGTGATTATTGGACAAATGAGCAATTCAAAAAAGTCTCTTTGGTTTTAAACTTTTATCTGTTGGAATTAGCTTCACTATTCTCGTTTGCCTGACACTGACTACCACTTTGACATGTGAGAAGTGAGAGTTATGTGTTGAAACACGTAACTCTCAGTTGATGTTGCAGCTGTTGACATGATTTAAAAAATCAATTGCTGTATTTATGAAAACACGGCATTAAGAAAGGACCGACGGTAGCCTCATGTTCTTTAATGGCAATTCTACATTTCTAACGAGTGCCATTTAAAGATTTATATCAATATTCTTGATAATCTAAGACCTGTATTCCCTGAAATGTGTAAATGTTAATGAAAATGGACACGTGTGATTCTGTAGGTAAATATACCTTTGTAGCGAATACTAACTAGTGCTTAAGATACGTTGTGATGGTTAGTTAGTCCCCTATTATGACGAAAACTGTCAGATTATTATTTTTTGTCCTGGTAACTTTTATGAGCTACAATCAAAACAGAAAATAGCTTTATGAATTCTACAAATTAATGTAAAAGTCACGATATTACACACTCTCTGTGGTAGACAATGGCAACATCAGCTTTCATTTTTTCTATTTAACCTATCCATTTACCTTTACTTTCAGGTAGTTTCATATTTCAAGCAAGGCATACCTGCAAAAAGTATGTCTCTTGGATAGTTTTAGTGTCATTTATACACTACCAGGTAATTTAGGTCTTCTTTCTCTCTGTGTTTTCAGGCCAGGCAGGTCAGGAGCCTGCATCGGTCTGCTGCACGCGCTGGGGCTGGTGGCATCTTCGTGGTGAGTTACAGTGTCTGTGTCCAAAAAATAAGAAGGTGGATATTGAGTAGCCACCAGAGCTGTATAATCAGGCCCACTTGTTTATTGTCTGTCGAATACCCCACAATTGGCATTCAGAGTTGAATTACTGTATTAAGTGTTTATTGTCATTTTGTCAGTATTCTTCAGACAGCATCTGTTAAATGTTAAAAAGTGATCCTAAACTTTCCTTTTCAATTAATTTAGTCAGATTTCAATCTGGCTTTTAAATCACAGACTACTCTTGCGTGAGAAAGTAGTGAATGCACTGAGCTATGAAGTAAAAAAGTAATCGACACTGAATGACCACTGTGATGGATAACCAGATTTTTCTTTGCCATGCTTAAAACATTCATGATAATATGCAATATTATCGCTGTTAATTGCCCTTATTACTGACCTCTGTGGACTTGTGTCAGTGTAGTCTGTCCAGCTAGTTGATGCATTTCGAAAGGGCACTTAAAACAGATCTCACAGGGTTTCATGAAATGGGATTAAACAACTGGAGTAAATCAAATTAGATTTATTCTTCCATATTTGAGGAAAATGTAAATTGTTCATCTAACTTAGTTTTTCCTCATGAAATAGGTCAGTTTGACTCCGGTGTTTACACACAATACCAATATAAACAAATATTTCACTACCACAAACTTGAGCGAGTATAGTTTTAGAAATTGTATTTCCAGTTGTTTGCATGTGATTACATCAGTTATATTTGTTTCAGCATGAATTGTAAATGTGTGTAAATTTGATCAATGCATAATTCAGTTTCTGCTTCTATTCTTGCTTAAATAATCCCAAAGGTATAATTTATCCAAAAGCTACTAATTCATCCAGGGAACCACCTTACAGCCTGATCAAACCATGCTGTGCAACAAAAACATCACATGTGATATTGTCATGTTATGGAAACATGCCATGGTTTCATACTCTCTTGGTAATAAAGATGTTTTTGATCCGTGATTGGACTAAAAAAAGTATGGCTGAATTGTCTTTGAGTCACTCCTCTTTATCGAGGAATGTTTTTGACATCTTTAACATCAAACACCTTTAAAGTTGTTCTTTCTTTTAATTGCTCAAATGATATTTGCTGTTCACAAGGGGGCAGTGTGTACAGAAATGTTATCTGTGTTGAGACTTTTCAATGATCTGAAAGAAGCACTGGTTTGACCTCTGGGCTCACATGATGGGTTGTTATTTTTTAATAGATACTATTAGATACTGCTCATGAGCCTGTTACTCACACTTAATTGTTGAACAAAAATTTATCTCTAACAGCATCTTCACATTTTTGATGAATAAATTGACTGATACATGTTATTCAAAGATGAATAAGGATAATTATACATTTGGTGCAAATAATATTAACTGTCCTTTTAATACCATTATCTTTCTTTCTGTTTTAGCACAGAGATACTCCTGACAACAACCCTGATATTCCTTTTGAGTTCACTGAGGAGAACAAAAAGGTAAGACAGGTCAAGGTCACTGTGACCTCACAAAACATGTTTTCTGGCATCGTGAATGCAACATCTCCGGAAAGCCTAGAGGGAATCCCTACAAATCTGGCACAAACGTTCTCTTGAACTCAAGGATACACTGATTAGAATTTGGTGGTCAAAGGTCACTGTGACCTCACAAAACACATTTTTGACCTTGTGAAGGCAATATCTCAGCAACCCCATGAGGGGGTTTCTTCAAATTTGGCACAAACATTCACTTGGACCTAAAGATGAACAGATTAGATTTTGGTGATCAAATGTCTAGGTCACTGTGAGCACACAAAGCTTGTTTTTGGCCATAACTCAAGTATTCACATGCTAATTAACTGCAACTGCACTGGTTGGCGGAGGTATTAAACCTCCAGGCGGTAATTCTAGTTTGTATCCAACAATTCCCTGTTTGCTGAGTCCAACATGCATTTTTGTATGATTGTTTGATACAGATTTCAGATATACCTATCTTATTTTATTTTACAACAATGGTAGTTTTATTTTGTTTTCAAGCCAGTTTCACTACTTCAGCCAGATTCTTTTTGGTTTTTCTGAAAGGTTGAAATATAATACTGGTATTTTCTATCCATATAAATGGGTACTCGGCACAATGCCAGCTAAACATGAGCACTTCATCATTATCACCAATATGTAACAAGTATTATTAAAGTTCAAATTCAGGTTACTTTTTAAAGCTGACATCAACCCATTGAGAGTATGCTGATCTCTTGTAGTAAATATCTGAGAGGATAATGCTTTTATATGAACATTGCTTTACAGTTTAAATGTATCTAACTTTAAAATAAATTAAGTCCAAAAGAGGAATGCAATGATTCAGTTATTCTAAGCTGCAAGCAAGTTCACATAAAATGGTCAAATGTTATATATTTACACACATATATATATATATATATATTTTGTGTTTCTCACACACACACACACACACACACCATAACAAATATATTTTTTGATATGTTTTTCCCATGTAGAGGATTGAGGCAATCATTTCAATGTACCCGGAAGGACACAAGCAGGCAGCCACCATCCCAGTGTTGGATTTAGCCCAGAGGCAACATGGATGGCTCCCCATCAACGTCATGAACAAGGCACAGTGATTCTTCTGGAATTTGTTTTACAGCTGTGTGATGACAATTTCTCTTAGAAAAATCAGTTGCATAACAGTTTTATTAAGCACGATACAGCATCCGGTCTTTCTTGTCAAACCTCACTGTATGTTTGTAATTGTTTTCACTCAGGTTGCTGAGGTGCTGGAAGTTCCTCCAATGAGAGTGTATGAAGTAGCGACATTCTATACAATGTTCCTGCGTCAGCCCGTGGGAAAATACTTCATTCAGATCTGCACAACAACACCCTGCATGCTCTGCAACTCAGACAGCATCCTGGAGGCCATCCAAAACAAACTGGGTGAGAGAGCCATTTTCCATTTTTACAGCAGAACACCAATTAAGAGATGACAGCGCAGACTTTTTTTAATTGTGTATATTTGAGATCAACAGAGATGGGAACAAACATGTAAATATACAGTTGTCAGTGCTATTCAAACAACAGCAAGCTGTAGCAGCACAAGAAAACTCCAGCTGCCAGACAGAAATAAAGCCAGATGGATAACTAACATACTTCAGTATTGTGGCGTAGTCAGTCAACCAAATAGTGACGTTTTATTTTTTTGTTGTAACTTGCATGTAGTGTTACAGGTGAGTTTTATCAGGGAGTACTGCTTGAGTTCAGAAACACTACCTGCTGCTGGTCAGGAGATTAGCTACATATATAGCATGTCTTCATTTGTTTCTCTACAGGTATCAAGGTTGGAGAGACTACTCCTGACAAGATGTTCTCGCTAATAGAAGTGGAATGCCTAGGTGCCTGTGTGAATGCTCCAATGGTCCAGATCAATGACAACTATTATGTGAGTGCAGATGGCGCCCTTACTGAACATTATAACTAAATTAGAAAAATTAGGTTAAAGTCTGAAATGAGTTTTGCAAAGAATGTCTGCAGAGAATATATCTTTCAGCCCCATTTCTGGAATGCAAACTTTTCTGGTTATTGAAGCCAGTGTAGGTGTGGTACAGTCTACAAATACACAGGCTTGAAAGAAAAGAACAGTGGCAAATGGAAACTATCTATAAACTAAGAATAATAATCAATCTTAAATTAATAATAATATGGCTGGAAAAACAATGTTGTCTCATCCATGAACTCAAAAAATAGATTAACTTTATGAGTCAGATGTGATATGAAAAGCTTGGTTTATGGATTTGTGGTTAAACATTATCTGAATCTAATTCTGCACTTAATTGCCATGGGAAATTCAGTTATTGCAAGTTGAGCACAAGTGAATGACCCAATTAAAGTAAATGTGACTGAGAAAGGACAAATTTCCTCTTAACACCGCAAATTGCTGAGGTATTATCATTAGAGGCAGAAAAGGTAAAATGTCTTCCCAGCAAAAGTGAGGCATTACTGGGTTTAGCATTTTATGTGAATAGGTAACACTCAGAAATACTTGTAGTCTTTGGTCAGTCCTTGATTTGGTCAGTTTGGTAGTTTTATATAAGATGACACCATTTGTAAAGAAGCACTTGAACATGTGTCAGGTTGTTAATGGCTTCTAAACCTGAAGGTAGAAGCTCAGAAGCAGCACCAAGGCAACATTAGTGTAGCTGCAAAGATCTGCATATTTAACAGTTATGATACAAAACAATGCCATAACTGAGCCCCTTTTAACACTAGTGTTGTTAGATAAGAGTCTACGTCCATTCATTATTCTCAGAACTACCTAGTGTTTTGTTTTTTAAGCTATTTGGGGAATTTTTGCCTTTATCCTGATGGTATAGTTAGAAATAAACACTAAAGTTGGGGGGAGAGAGAGGGGATGTCATACAGCAAAGGGCTAAGGGTCAGACTTGAACCCGTGGCTGCTGCGGTTGGGATTAAGTTTATGTGGTATGCTCTCTACTAGGTGAGCCACCAAGGTGCCCCAGAGCTACCAAGTGTTAATGTGATTGTGTGAAAAATAATGTTTCAGGTCTGTAACAAGGCAGACTAGCTATACTCTGGTTGAACTGGTTACCTTAAAAACAAATGAAAGGGCTGTTATTTGACACAGTCTGGAAATGAGTTCACTGTTAAAGCCTGTTTTATTATTTTTAGTATGTACCACAGAAGTAACATGTAGTTTACTAATGTTTTATTAGAAGCTAACAATAAATGTGAATGTGAAAACAACTATCACTGTATCGGAAGCAGTTTTGCGAGTAAAAAATTAATGGCACCAAGTGCTCTGCTATTGCAGCAAAAATGATTTTTAAGCCCTCAATATCCTATTATCCCTGACAAAAGTTATTTTGAACTTCTGTTATTATTTAAAGAAACATTTTGACCGTCAGTGTTTTTAGAATAAGCTGTAATCATCATAAACTCCTTTTTAATTGCAGAGGTAGCATTTAATATATTGCTTTCTAAATTCCCTCCTTCTTCTGGAGGAATTAATAGTTTTGATAATGTCTTCCAAAAAAAAGGTTGAAGAGTGTGAAATAAAAAAATATGAAGACCTTAAAAATCCAGCACAAAACCATTAGCAATGAAAAGCAGAGCACAATGCTTCTTTTTTTCTCATTTATCCTGCTTGTTTTTAGGAGGACCTCACACCTAAGGATATTGAGGACATTATCGATGAACTTAAAGCAGGCAGGGTCCCGGAACCAGGACCTAGGTACAAATAATTTCTATATTTTTCATCTTGACATTGACAGTTACATGTACACTGGCTGCACATTAAGACATATTTTCTTTCCCTTTTTCTAAAGGGGTGGCCGTTTCTCCTGTGAGCCTGCAGGAGGATTGACTTCTCTGACAGAGCCTCCTAAAGGACCAGGCTTTGGTGTAAGAGCTGACCTGTAGACATTTTTCGGCTACAATCTGCTTTTTTCAAAAGCAACTTGTCCCTGAAGCTGATATAATGGTTGACGCAAACATATTGTGTAAATAAATTGTTCATGTACCTGTGCTCTAGGTGTCAGTGTGTCATTTAACAGGGATTCTAACAAGGAGAAGGTAATGTAACTGTAAACAGATGTAATGGTTTATATATTTATATTTTGTCCTATGACAACAACTACAGAATCAGGCCCACTGGATGATAAAACTTAATATATGTATACACAGGCCTGAAACCAGGTATCATATAGGCATTTTCTGGAATCATTAATTAATTAATCTGGTATTTTACAGAAGTAGTAGTATTGGTCTGCTATGTATTTTCATTGCCTTCAAGAGTTATTGCAGTTATGTGAGACCATTTGCTTAACTTGAACTACTGTAGCTCACCAATATCAACTACAAAGTACTGTAACATACTGTGATACAGGAAATTTTGTTTTGTTAAATATCCCCAAGCTTTACCACATGGTGCTGTGGAAAAGAAAAAGGTTATGTCACAGTTTCCATTGTCAAAGCCACTGCAGTGAGGGCCTTCTCTGGCATACACCATGTACCCTCAAATGCATTTTGAAGAGTCATTGTTACAATGTGATTAGTCAGAATTATTCAATATCAGCTCACACAAAAGAGCAAGTAATAATTCAAGACATGGCCAAATAAAAATTTCTCTCTTGTGCACCTGTGGCACATGAAATGTTTCCATAATTCTAAATTCCACAAAACCGAAATGATTTAAGAAAATCCCATTCACAACAAAACATTTTACTTGTCAGAATTACTACATATAAAAAAAACGATTACGTCAAGCCATTTTATCATCTAGGGCTGCCACTTAAGATTATTTTCATTATTGATAAATCTGCAGATTTCCTCAATTAATTGGTAAAAATAGTGAAAGATGCCCTCTATAATTGATGATGTATTCACATTGCTTGTTTTATTCAACAAACAGTTTGCAAAGATATGACAAAGAAAGACTACAAATATTCTCATTTAAGATTATTTAACCAGTTTTTTAACAAGATTATTTAACTGTTTGGAATTTTTGCTTGAAAAAAAATTACAAACAATGAATTGATGATCAACATAGTAATTATCAGAACTCTGAGCTGAGTTCATTAACACTACTTTTGACTATGAATATTGTAGTTTTAAATATCCAAAACAAAAGTGAAATATCTTTTATTGTGAATGATAAAATGTTTTTTTTATTGTAAATATCCATAGTCAGAACTAAATTGTAGAAATCTTGAATTTGTGCTCCCGCTACTCCTGATTTGAATGAAGATATTTACTATTCACAAATCAACATTCAATTGTGGATATGATCAAATTGAGGCCACAACTTAATGGCAAAAGTAGCTTTTGGTCTTTGACGAATCAAAATGTGGTTACATGTTGAAACAATATTTTGAGTAGTTACACATGAATAGCAAATATCCTTTAAGGTAATCCGGTCAGGCTATTATATGAAAAAACCCTCTTGAAATGCATTCGACAGCACAGCTCCCTTCCTACAACAGCCTGTCATTTCCATCCCGCCCCGGTGGCGTTTTCGTGTCTCGCCGGTGCCCCTCCCCCACTCCGGTTTCCTCTTGCGACTTTCAAGCCTGCTCTGCAACATATAACATTATGCACCATAACGCATGCGCGTAGTGTCCACCATGATGCAAATGTCACTGCGCAACCAATTCAAAGCTGGCTGATACCAACAACTGACGGGCTAAAAGGGTGAAATAAGGCGATCATTTCACTAATAAAGCTGTTGCCAAACTGTGTGGCCATGCGCAGAAGAAATAAAAGAGCCATCATTCCTCCGATAACCTCAGCCATGATCTTCGAGAAAGTTCGCACTGACCGCAACACAGCAACGGAAAAGATGACGTCAAGTGCCCATTACTGTTCTCCCTCTCCAGTCCTTTCATGCTAAATGCACACGCCAAAAGCCATCTACACATGTTACACATGCCACTAGCTGACAAAATGTGACAGCGCAGAGAATATTCTTAACATTCAAAGCGCGGATTTACTGGTAATATCGCTAAAATAAGAGTTAAATCGTTTGACACATACCCATCTACAGTCTATCCAGCAGACGGAGACCTTATAAGCTCGGTGGGGCTCAGGTGGTCACATGACTCTGCTCGGCCAATGAAAACGATGCTTGCATGTTTTGCTGGGCTTTTCTCGGAGAGGACGGGCGACGAACGGCTGGGATGTTTTCAAAACCAGCGATGAACGTCACACAGCCGTAGGCTACGGTTAACGTCCAATATTTAGGATATAACAGTTTATATTGCGCAATATTCACATATAGCTGAACCCGAATGAGTCGGTGGGAACGTGTAACCCTGTTTAAAGGTAAGTGCAAAGCAAGGTTTGTTGTTTGATTGCGTCGGTTCATGAGAGGTAAAAATTCTAGTTAACGTTAGCCAACTGGCTACAGCGAACAGGCTAACGTTAAGCTAACTTGACGTAAACTGCGTGCGAAAATGGAATGTTATGTGTTTGCGTGGGCTTGGTATAGTTGTGCGCCACGTGCGTTACACACATTGAGTACTCTTTCTGCGCCAACTGAAATTTCACCCTTATCTGCTTTTAATTAGTCGCTGCATTTGAGACGAGAGTACAGAGAGCCGATAGGAAAATGTCGGGGCGAAGCAGAGTGAGCTGTTTTAGCCCCTGCCAGCCAGCCAGCGAGGCTGTGTAGGGCTGGGAACGAGCTAGCTAGCTATTAAGCGCTGGGGAGGGGGGACGTTGTGAGGGCAGCAGAGGGGCTGCAGTGGGCTTTTGTCTCAGCCTGTACTGTGCGCTCGTGTTGAATATTATCATTAAAACATAAAACCAGAACTTGATTTCTCTCCACGTTGGCCACATAGTGGCATTAAACAACACATTTACTCGTGGAACCCATTTCGGGACATAAAATTACTGATACCGTATGTTTACTATCCATAGCCAAGTTGAAAATTTTAGCGCTCAACAACATATTGCTGGATGTGTATTGAAGGCAAACACGAGCGACATTACCGTGAGGTGGGTGGTGGTGTCTGCAATGATCTAGCCAACACCACAGTTTATTTATACATAGCACAGTTTCAGAAATAATAGCTACCATATCTAGTATAACATATAGTTATGATTTGCTAATGCATACAAGGAACTAGCATAGCTTGAATAACCAGGAGCTTTTGCGCCTCCCAGCCAGTGACTGTGACATCTTGGGGGTGTGTTGCCTTATACAAAAGCTGCCTGTTTTTAGAAGGCTGTCCGTACAACGACTGCTCTGAACCAACAAAACGTCAGCCTAAAATTTAATATACCTCAAGTTAAAGTGCTATTTTGTAGGGACAACATTTTCTATGCACTTAAACTGAAAACCACCCATACACAACAAAAAGTACTAAATCGTGGTATTATTACCAGTATATTAAATGTTATTCTGGCCATACGTATATATTTATGCATATGCTGGGAGGGGAGAGAAACATTGTGCCATGGAGCTGTAATAGATTTGTCATAAATGTATCAGTATATAACAGTATAAACACATAATTCACCTAGCGTAGTTGGATGTGAAATATATGTAATGTCTTGTTTGAGGAAAAGGCAGAAAAAGCCTAAAATGTACATCCATGCTGACATAGTCAGGAAAAGGAAGGCAGCAGTAAACATTCTAAATGATTTCTTCTATTTACAAAATAATTTATTTCTGATGTCAACATTATTATTTTTCCTTTAGTGATCACAAGAGAGAATTTCATCTTTTTGTGGTGAACACTACTTGTAATCACAAAATAATTATGCCAGAGATGAAAAGTTTCATGTTGGTGCATAGAAAAACCTACCATGATTGGTGAATTACTATTTCATTAACTCAATTATACCAAGAAAACAAGCTTGTCATACTGACATCAAAATATTTCACTTACAACCACGAATGAGCAACAGTGAAACATGTTAACCCACGCTCCTCCTAGGCCCTGTATTAGAATTTATTTAAAATTTGACCAGTTACCGAAGGCATTATGAGCCACGGGAGGTGTTTGAATAAAACAGATCGTCTAGATACCTCCAAAGGAAAACTGCCTATTGGCTTGTGAAAATTGACGTTCCTCAGAGCCAACCAACATTTTGCCATTTGCTTTTGCTTTTGAATGACAACCTGCATACTTTGAGACTTCCTTGAGAAATGTTTTGGCATTACAAATTTAAGGTACAGGACCTATGTCATATATAGTCCATGATGATGAGGAAATGTTTATGTGCTATAATTACAAACTTGGAATTAATCTTGTAAATCTGGCATTTAATAATATATATATTACTAGCTATTGCTGTGCAGAAACTATAGACTGATTTGTATAAATGTATCTTACGCTACATTCACAGATTATCATTTCAGAATAGCATTTTGAAACGAAAACAATCTCCGTTCAGACAAGCGTTTTAGCTCCATATTGGAAAGAATCTCAGTCCATTCTAACATGCCTAAAAATGCGAATCACATGAACATTTTTTTTGCTTTGTTCTGGAAAAGAGTCACATGATACGAGTGTGACGAATCAGGGAAGGATATATCGTGACTGATAAGCCCCCATTATGAAGCGAATGTTGGTATCTGTCATCGTTTCCAATAGCCTCCTTTTCTGCCTGTCCAGACTAAAAGGCAAACCCAGAGTCTTCCAAATAAAACAGGCCCAGCACATTTGCAAAAGGTCTCCGTTTCAGGGGTAGCAAAAGTGATGCATTTTAAAACTAAAGCACGTTAGTGTGGATGTAGCCTAATTCTGTCCTATTAGCATAATGGTGTTCAGGTGTATCCATGGTGTCTGCTGCCAGGGTTGATGGTCTGCACAGCCAGTCTGTAGTTAATTGTATGAGGTGAGATTAGCAGGCTTTCGTTAATTTTCGTTAATTTCTCAGGAAATAACGTACAGATCCTGATGTAAAAAAAATCAGACATATCAAGCAAGATCTATGAGTTTGTACAATTTGGTGCAGATCCAGACAATAATCCAGATCTGGTGAAAGAAACTGCGGAATCCACATAACACGCACAATATACGTATTATTAAAAGTAAGCACATTATTAGTTAGTGCATTCATACAGCTGTAGAGCTGTACAGCTGTCTTGTTTAAGGATTAAAGACAATAAATAAATAAAGCTACACTTGAGAATAAGAGACGTGTAGGATTGTGTGGCCTTGGCAGAGTAATGCGTTGTGAGTGCCATTCTATTTGATATTGCAATATACCACTAGACAGTTTCTTGTGTTTATTGGTACTTTGGCATCTGTACCGCAGTACCTTTTTTTTTTTTTTTTTTTTTTTTTTTTTTTTTTTTTTTTTTTTTAATTTTTTTTTTTTTGTTGTGTCATTGAAATGTTTTGCTTTGTGGTGGTTTACTCCTCTGCCAATTTATGGGTGTGTGACATTGAAATGACAGCACATGTGTTTATGTTGCCTTGTGTGTAGAAAAGGTCACATTTATCTATGTCTCTGTTGAACTAAAAGCTCTTCAGAATACAGTGGATAAATTATATGACATTCCTTCTATGTAATTTTTTTGTTTTTAAGGTTATATGTAGCTCTATTGTTGCGCTAATATGATACAAATTATGTCAATGTTTGTATCAGATTTTCATTCAGTTCTTTGGGAAATATTTGACTTAAAAAAAAACAAAACACATTTGTATCTCACTTCATATATAAATAACTAGGGCTGCAACTACTGGTTATTATTGTTATTGATTAATCTGCTAATTATCTATTAGATCCCTTTTTTTATTCTATAAAATGTCGGAAAAAGTGAAAAATGTCTATTCCAACCTCTAAGCATCAAATGTGACATCTTCAAGTGTCTTGTTTTGCCAGACTAACAGCCCAAAACCCAAATATATTCAGTTTAATACATTAGAAAAAGCTGGAATTCTTCAAATTTGGGAGGCTGAAAACTGCACTGTTTAGCCATTTTTGCGTAAAAGATTACTTTAAAACCTACACATACACTTACGAATACTCAGCATTTATTGTAACTGCCGTTATAATTGTTTAGAGGAGGTTGCATCAGTGTAGTTTAGCCGACTTCGCTGCTTTCATCGCCGGAGCAGAAAGCATTGGGGCAGTGAACACTAAACATATCGCTCTGTCCTACGTTTCCATCAGCCTACTTTGTTTCCGTAACAGTAAGTTTTGTAGTGAGGTGATTTTGAGAAAAGTCTCTGTTGGTTATCTTTTATTGGTCCAGCTTCATTGACAAAATGGAGGGATTTGACTGAGATTAGACTCAGGAAGTTTACGACTAATAATTTGAATGATTGGTGTTTAGGGGCAGCCCTACTTTTTTCCTTTTCTAAAGTATCTGGATTGGCACACTCTGGTTACTGTACTTTCGTTGTTATATGGCACACCCACTGTGCTCCACAGGTATCGAAGACAAATGTTAATTGAAACTGAGGTATGTGTGTGTTGCACTGTAGGATTGAACCAATACCCCTTAGACAAAGGTAATCTTTATTTTAGGACCACTATGCTGAAACACAGTGGTATAACAGTACAATGTAATACCATTGTACATTGTTGGACTGCACGTGTGGTTACATGTATTGCATAGTCATATGGCACACACTTAAAAAAAAAAAAAAGTGGAATACAATAGGGCTGCAGCTAACGATTATTTTCATCATCTATTAATCTGATTTGTTTTCTAGATTAAATTGATCACTACACATTACTGTTGAGTGCCAGAACAATAATAAATAATACAGGTCACATTTTCTGGAGGCCTAAAGCGAGTTAGTTAAATTGCATGTTTTTGCATGTTTGTAAATTCTCAAGGACAAAGAAAAGCAGCAAATCTTGACAATTGAGAAACTGGAATTACAGAACATGCCATTTTTGCTGAAACTTTAGTTGAATGATATTTTTGATCAAAATAGTTGACAATTGTGTGTCTGTCGACTGACTAATCAGTTAATTCACACATTCATATATAGCCAGATGGAGGCTGTGCCCAGACACTGAGGCTTTGTCCATTTAATCTGAGAGGCTGTCTCTATCTGTCATTATAGATGCTATTTATTCGGTCAAACTCCACAAGGTAACACTCTCTAAGCAGCAGGTATTTTCTGGCGGTTTTAATTGCCTCGATAGTTTCATCATATTGTATTTTAAAGTGATATTATAACAAGCAGTGCCATATGATGCCGCTACTATGGCTAAATATTGCATAAATATATATATAATACATACATACATACATACACATATATATATATATATATATATATATAATTAAATCTCTCTGTAGACTAAATGTATAGGGTGAATTGGGCAACAGCCAATGTCCAAATATTGGTAGACCTTGACTGATCAATCATCAATTGATCATCAATTTGAAGTCCAACATATTCCCCCTGTGACCTTTGTGCAGTTCTGTCAGAGTTGGTGTTTGATAAGTTAATTCCTCCTCCTCCTCATTTCTAGCAGTGTTTCCTTGGCTGAGTCATTTTGAACATTTTTGTTACTCCTCAAAAGCTTTTTCTTTCACTATTATCCATCCGTATTTCTCTCACATGTTAGATTTATTTTTACTATCTACAATGCTCTTGTGCACAGTCTTGTCATTTGTTTGTGTAACTTGGAGAGGAATTATGAGCATTTGATTTGATGGAAGGATATCCCTACTAGAGTGAATGCCCTATAATTGTTGTCATGTACGATTGAGATTGCGTAGATGCAGGATGGAAACTGAAATTATAAAACCCAAGGAAAATGAACAAGCTACTCAATATGTAACGCATTCTCCTCCAAAGTGTGGTTGGCCACTGGGTCTGGGATTCCTCTTTATATTTAACTTGGTATTATGATGTACTATGATATAATCTGTGATGCAGTGCAGACTTGAATAATTCAATAATTTGTTTGTTGATCGAGTAGAAATTTAAAATATTTGCAGGTTGCAGCTTCAATAAAACTAAGAGCTATTTCCTCTTTACATGAATTGTTAAATTTTTGGTCGCTAGTCAGTCATTTTGTGTCTTAAGCACGCCAATCGATCGATTGCAGAATAGGATAAATGATGATGTAAATACTGATGAATAATTATTTGTGCCAGTTCTGGTGTGGTGCTGGTCTTTAGAAAATCATGGCATTCAGCCGGGGATTTGGTCAGTTGGAAATATTATTTTCTTTTATTTTTCTTGGCAACATTTAGTGCCAACATTCATCTGATGACACTCGATGTATTGAGTGACAGGTCTGAATGCTCAAAAATTAGATTTTCCTTTTTAATTCCGGCCAGATCATGAAAATCAGATGAGGGAGGGTCTGCAGTCACATCAGTTTGCAGTCTACTCAGATGCTCATACAAGCAGAGTGGGGGAGGTGCATAAAAAGCTAAATAAATACAGCCTCAAGAGGTGCATAATGGACAGTTTGATTTAAAGTATTTGCCATTAACACCGTCTTCACAACCTGATGTGTAGTCACACCTAAATGGCAAATTCACTAAATTATTTTAAAACCATTTAAAGATTTCCTTGCATGATAAACACGAGAACAGAGGGGATCTACTGTATGTGTAACTCGAAAACCATACCATAGCTGCTATAAGCCTCTTAAAGAATAGGGTATTGACCAAGGTGCTGCACAACAGGAACAATTATGTAAGGACATGCAGTATTCCCAGTAATGTGCAGTTATGTGTTTTTCCTTGTGATTTTTAATTTTATTAAGGTTTCAGGATGGATGGGTACATACTTGGCCATCTTATTTTTTAAGTCGTTAATGTGCTTTTTGTATCCAACAAAATACCAATTTTTAACAGCTTTTGTAATTTATTGCATACTTTAATGTATTGATCAATCTGCCCCTGTCAAAAGCTTTGTACCTCATGCATCTTTTTTGGTGGTACAAGTAACTTAAAAGTAAAACTAAAAGTTGGCAGAGTAGGAAAGTGACCATCACAATTGAGTGGAGGTGGTGGGGTATGAATGCTGATCAGTGGAATGGAAAAGAAAACAATTTAGCAGTCAAATGCTTATGAGTATCACACATGGTCTATAATGGTGAATGAAAACTTCCAGTGTGAGGTTCACTGGAGCTCACTTTGTGGTTAGGCTCTTTTTTGTGTGAACCATATGAGTAGTCAGTAAAGATGGGGCCCTTTTGTGCATGAGACTCATGAGAGGCCTAGACAAGCTGGCTATGAGATGTTTGGAGTTTTGTCTTTTAGGTCCAATTTTCACCAACAACACAGTGCTGTTAGTAATTCTGGCTCCAATAAAGCTATGAAATTATTGCAAGTATATTGGCCTTTTACTCAGACCCTATGAATGCAGTTCCTCTTTTTTGTTTTGAGTGCTAACTCCGCTGTATCTTCAGGGAAACCCCCCAAAACGGTCAGGGTTTTTGTTTTACTCTTCTTCCACGCTAGCAAAGAGAAGACTAGTGTCTGTTTAGTGTTGTCAGTTTACTGTTAATGATTATTGAGGCTTGTGTAGCTCTTGTTTAGGAATCTTTTGAGCATGGTCACGTTGAAGGTAAATTGGCTTAGAAATTTGGGAAGGTTGTATTAAATGGAAAAAATCCCAAACACAGAGAGCCAGAGGCAGAATTCGTCTATTTCCACTGTTCCAGATAGCTTAACAATCTGCTTTGTATCACTTTCACTTCAAGTTGTCATCCACATTTATTATTTTGCAGTTCAAACAAAACTGTGAAAGAAGTACTAGTGCCGTTTATGATATGATGTGCCTCTACCCAGGCCTGAGCCTATATGCAGTTTGGCATATAGGGACAGATATATATATACACACACACAGATACTTGGCTTCGTCAGCCGGGTATCTGTCTTCGAGAGGCCCAGCAAGTGTGCGTTTGTGCATGTGTGTGTATTTGTGTGTGAAGAGGGTGGAGCCACCTGATTACACAACATGTGCTAGCCTTTGCCAGCAGCAGAATGTGTGCAGAGCGTTGTTTTTGTTTGGTACGTTGAGTGCAGTATCTCCGTGTGTAACGGCTGATGTCGCGTTGATAATCCACCATGTGCTTTTAAAGACTGTCAGTTTGAGAGCCTGTGACATTTCTACAGGACTCTGAATACAGCATGACAACGCAGAAAAAAGGAAAGGAGGAAGGAAAAGCTGGGTTGTAAAATTATAACATTCAAGGATTTTAATTAAAAATGAGCCCTTCAAGTTGCTTTTTATGAATGAGCAATGAGAGAGATAACATTGTCTGTTGATAGTTTACAGGGGAAAAAGACAAATTGACAATGGGCGTGTGGGTTGCATTCTTTATTGCTGGGCTGCTTTCACTTTACTAATGCCAAATAAAGCGGTCATATCCTGTTTACTCTGGCTCTTAGTGACCATGGTTTCTGAGGCCTGAGACCTAAAATAGGTGAACAAGTATTTCATTAACAGGACAATTTCTGTGTATGTCTTTTGATTGGTTTTGTTGCATTTCCATTTCTGTATGGAATTAAGCATGCTATTACTCTAACCTTGAACTTTTTTCAGAAATGTGGTCAAATTTGGTTAATCATCGACAGGTTTGTTGTCTGTTCATGCTGCTTCATTATTATGGATGCCTGTGCTTGTTTCCGTTTACATAGATTTAGACCTAAGCTAAAAACAACACAGCCACATCTATGAATAGTTCATTTGCAGATCAGTTGTTAATATTATTAAAGTGGCATGTAGTGTACTCAAACAAAGTGACTGCTTACATGAAACTTGTTTAGGGAATAGATTTTAAAATTGGTTTAGGCTTGCTGTCTTATCACTTGATACAAAAGCAAATATCTTTTCAGTTAGACTAGTACAGTTGTGTGTTACATTCATACTTGCACAAAATAGAAAAATACACGAGAAAGGAGTTAAAATGACCCCTGCATATATCCTAGATAATGTTGACAGATCTCAGCTAACTTCAAAGTATTCTTAAATTGTAGTTTATTTTGTCATTCCAGTGCAAAAGGTAGCAGTGGTTCATATGATATCAGTATTAACATGTCTACGAAACATTATTTAGCATTGTTGAGAATGATTTGTGTTGTGGCTCTACAATGTGGGAGTACTTGTTTCACAACTGGTCTTACATTTTCTTATATCCCAGGGCCAGAAATTCATTTTTTAGAATGAGAGGAATCCCCCACTGAAATGCTTCACATAGAGGAGGTTTTAACACTTTTTGAGGGGTGGGAGTACTACTTGTGAGTTCACCTACAGGTCTTACCTTCTCCTATTCTTACCTCAGATTGCATTTCAGCCCTCCTCCAATTTAAGGGATTCCCTGTACTATATATATCACTGTAATTTGGTGTTTGCCATATATACATTCTGCAGCGGTGTGCCACACCAGCAAACAATTGATGCTGCTGCAATGTCATGAAGTCGCAATTACACTATTAAACTATCTCACATTAAGTTGGATAGATTTTTATTACCTGTTAATATTTAGTCATCAGGCATACCGAGACAAATAAAAACTTTTACTGCCCCCATTGTGTCAGTCTCTCTACCAGCCATCTCTGTGTGTTTGTCATTCGGGGTGCTCATGAAAGTACCACTTTTTTTTTTTTTTTTTTTTTTTCTTGAAGTGAGGAAGTTAAATATTTGCAGTTCACAATATCGGGTTGAAATGTATATACATGGTTTTTAAGTGCTTGAAAATCCAATCATCACTAAAGCATATGTCATGCAAGAGGGCCAATGAAAAAAGGTGTATTGATCGATTCACAACATCAATGCAAGAAAATATTCCATCTCAAAAGTTGCCAGAAGCTGCTGGTAGCCTTTAAGCAGCACAGTGAATTAAATTATTTTTTCCACCTAGCTACCGTTAATTAATAAAGATAAAAGGCAGTGAAAGATGAAAGATGAAAAGGCAGGCACTCTTTTGACGGTTTCTTTATTTGTGATGCCTTTGCAAAGAAACATTACAAAGGCAGCCTATTAAACTTGGGACAGCTTGTGCTGTATCCACAGTGCTGCTGGAAATGAAAGCTTGCTTGTAATATTCTCAATATGATGAAACTATTCATACAGTCAGTGTAACATTTGATCCTGTGGTCAATCTTAGTTGATTAATGTGTGTAAACGCATGTGCATGTGTCATAGCTGCATCAGTGTCCTTAGTCTTTCTTTTGGTCGCTTCCTCATCTCTTGTGTGTCTCCCTATACTTTGTCTCATTCCTTCATGTCTTTCCACTTATTAAAAAAAAAAACTGCTTTTAGGGAGGACCAAGCTCTGAAATGAGATTGGTGGAGTTTGTATTTCTCAGTGAATTTATGAATTTAGTTGAAATCCTGTTTTGTATGCTGATTCCACAATCACATGATGTCATAGTCTCTGCTTAATCTGCCTCACGCTTTCTTGTCAAGGCTGCTGTATGGGAAACACCATCAGGTGGCGCCTAACAGTTGATGTTTTGAGACATTGAGTGGTAAAAGGTGCAGTATCGTACATCACCGTTGTTAAATTTGATCCACAGATATATTCTGAGCCACTTAGCCTGAAACTTGTCTTTCGACTGCTGCTTCACCTTAGCAGTGTTACTATTACCTGTCTGAGGATTAACGTTGTTAACGTCGTCATCACTGGCACTGCTGTTCGTGCTAGTTCTTTCGGGTTCCAGCGTTTTTATTTTTCGGAGGGAGTTACATTTCAGATGATGATTTAGGTTTTACCCAGTAGCTCATGTTTGCATTCAAGTTCATATAATTGAAACGTGCAACCGCAGAGGGGGCTTGTAGCCTTGTAGAGAGAGAGAGAGAGAGAGAGCGCCCAATATGTGACGTCCAGGGTGGAAGTCGGTCCGATGATGTAGCATTGCCAACCAGTTGTTTATCTTTCTGGCCAGCTCTCCCTCCTGACTTGAAGATGTTGAAAAAATATATCTATATCCAGAGCAGCCTTTTGTGAGAAATGAGTTAGCCCTTAGTGGCTTTGTCTTCTTAACAATTTGATGTCTTGTGCCTGCAGCTGCTTCACAGCAAAAACCTTCCAGTGCTGCCAATAGTTACTACGTCATGTATTCAAAAGTACACACAATCTAAAATCACAATAAAGTAGGAAGTTGCTTTTGTGTCTGAAATGTATATTGTGTCTCTATACACTGCACAAGAGTGTTAATGTGAGTTAGTCAGACCAGCTGTCCATAGTCTGCAATTTATGTAAGTGTGAAGTTAATCGATAGCAGCTGAAATGAACTACGCTCAAGGTTTCCTGTTTGAAATGCAGGTACTGTAAAATGGCAAAAAGAAGGTAAAGGCTCAAACCCTTGATACAGCAATGTTCATAGTAAATGACTGGTATCATGTCCTTTAGCCTCCACACAGCCTTTTAAACGCAGCGCTTAAGAATACGAATCAATATGGAGAAAGTGATATGAATATGCTGTCTCTGAATCAGTGTAGACTATAGAAAATACATCAACTCGAAAATGCTAGCATGGGTGGAAATGGTTGCTGTGAATGAGTTGTGGCCTCCAGGCAAGGGTTGTATTTTTGCTTTTTCTGTCCATTTCAGACTGTAGTTTCAAATAAAGACACATTTAGAAGTGTAACTCATACTTACTGAAGAAGACCTGAAATGACTGGATGATTAATCAATTAATTGACAAGATTATTTCTTAAATCTTCTATGGCCATAAATTTAATATCTTTTGGTTTTGGACTGGTGGTTGGACAAAACAAGCAATGTAAAAACAACACCTTGGGATCTGGAGAATTGAATTACTTAGCAAAGAAAACCATCACTGGTTGCAGCCCTAACTATTTATTAATTTCACTAAATTGTCTAAGATATGCAGTAAAAAAACAAATGGCAAAGCCGAGATGGTGTTGTGTTTTTACCAGCTTAAAATGGAGTTTCTTTTTTTGTTTTCTTCCCTGGTAGTGAGCATAATTTTTTTTGGTCAGTGTACCATTGTGCAACAAGAACGCAGGGGGAAGGTTTTTTTGTATTATTAATGTGCACAATAAGGAAGTAGTAGTTAACCTGCTGAGGGTGTTCTGTAGACAGTATGACTTGTTTATCTGCACCATCTTAAAGGCTCTGTGGTGAATATACCTAAATGAAACTGTTGCTAATCTTCGTGCTGCATGACTGTTGATCAAAGACTGTTTGCTCAGTGGTCTACGTATTCCTCCAAGACTGAAGACGGAGATGCTGTGTCAACCTTTACATGCTGGCCTTGCTAATGCTTACTCTGGCACTGCAAAGCTGTGGTTTTGGCACAGCACAGGCAGCCATGTGTCGGGCCTGTGATCGGATCGACATCTCATCAGGCCTAATAGGATGTGGCAGGTGTATATGGAGTCATGTCTTGAATGACATAATGAAAACTGACACAACATTTCCCTCATGGTTTATTTTTCAGACTAAGGCCTGCTTGTTGCTCATATGGAACCCAGTGGATGGGGATTTCTTGTGGTTGTGACACCTTGTTAGCAGCTGATGTTTTATTGTATTGTCATGTAGGGGGCTTTTCTGCCTCTAGGAGCTTTAAATACTTCCCACAACTTGTCCTCTGTTGAAAGCAAAATGGGGTGGGTGTTGTTTTAAGGGAGGTAAATGGGTCCAAAGATGACAAAGCAGTTTTATCAATTCACTTTCTACAAAATATTAGTATCAAAATATCATTTTTTGAGTTGGTGCATTGTGTCTGTAATTGTTTTCCACAAAGACATAACAAAATGAAAAGCATGTCTGTCATTTGCAGCTCATTATAATTTGTGCCAATTCGAGTATTCTACTAATTTTGAATTTGATTTTGAATCCTCATGTCATCTGAGGGTATTGACGTTTTCTTGAAAGTTGAAAAGCAACAGTTCCAGTGTTAAGTTCAGTCATGTGAGCTTGACGCTGTGGTGGAAATAAGAACAAGTTCCACGCCTAGGTCCTAACCTTTGCTCTAATCCCTCCCTCATTCCCTACCCCCTCCTTTTTAACCCATAATCAACAGTAATGGCTTCATTGTTCTTGTCTGCTGCTTGGGTATCTGATCATTAACCTACATACAGAGCGGTGGCGGTACGCTTCTTAAGGCTCTCAGACTCTCGGACCAGTTTAATGGGCGTGTTTGAGTGAGTCCTGGGCTGAGCTGTATTCTCTTGCCAGTAAAGTTAACCCTATTGACGCCTCTTGCATACAAACATGAGGCTATTTTATGAGGCTTTTGATTTTTGTGCGAGCCATGCCCTGAGCCTCTCCCTTGTAAATTTAGGGCTATTCCTGTTTATGGAAGCTTTTGAGTGATGGACGAGGCTGTGAAAGAGTTCAGCACTCAATCTTACATAATAATACACATTTAGGACACATAAAGTGCATTATGTCTGGGTCTTGCAACAGCTTAATGCTTGGATTATTATGAATTAAGATAAAAAATTTGGCATCCTGTCAGTATCTTTACCAAACTAATATGTCCTGGGAAAAATTAGAGGAGTATGCTCAATGTAACGTGTGCAAAAATTTACTTTGTCATCATCACTTCAACAGGTAATGCCCTACAAAATAACCAAATTGACAGTTTTACAAGCCAGTTTAATTTAGAGCACTAAATAGCAAGATTTTAACCTGTGAGAGTGGCTGGCAGCTTGAAAAAATCTATCGGCTTCTGTGAAATGTTGGCAGCAGTTCACTTGTCTGTTCTAACATTTACTCACCTTTTACTGGCAATAGTAGCCCATGCCTTTCCCATGTGGAAGAGATGGAACCAGATCTTTGGCTGATGCATTTATGCAACCCAACAACAACTGTAACGAAGGCCAGACACTCTGGTTGGAGGAGGCATGTTTTGTCTGTCTGGGGTTAGGGTAGAGAGAGGTGAACTGACGCCTTGAGGGATCCGGTGTCACTTGCTGTTTGTTTGTCCATGTCGAAATATGCCTTGAGTTCAGACAAGCGAGTGCTGGGAGGAGGAGAAGTGCACTTATTTTGTGTTGGAAATTTTATGCTTTTGAATTTGGTTTCACAGTTAAAATAGATGGATGGCATGAATGTGGCCAAAGACCACAAAGAGATAAGGCTGGTGTGTTATTTTTATTGTATATTTTTAAAAATAATTAGTAGGTTTATGATTTTGGGCACTTGGCGTTCTCAGAGTGGCATTTCACACAGGTATCAGCCTGTACTACATATACTAACACCACAGCAGGAACTGGCTTGGCTTACTATTACTTTCAGCAGTAATTAATCCACCATTTTCTAAATTAAATTAATCATTTGCTCCATTAAATATAACAATAAAAACTTTTTTTTACATATTATAAATTTGCTTGCTTTTTCTTACAGTCAAGTCCTTGTGTCTCATTTATGAAGACTTTAAGAATAAACTCAACCAGCACATATTATTTTTAACAAATATAATAAATTAAATGAATAATTCATGATCAAAAATGGAACTGATCAATGTTACATTATTTTAACAATAATTTGGATTACCGACATGTTGGACAATAGGGGTTTCCTTTTGTTTTGTCTACTGGAAAATAATTGGACTGGACATTTCTAGGGCACGTTACTGATTTGGCAAACACAGGGTGGGGTATTTATTTGTTGCCAGCATATAAATAGGTGTATAATATAAACGTGTAAACTGGTAGCTTGTGTGTGTGTGTGTGTGTGTGTGTGTGTGTGTGTGTGTGTGTGATCACGCTGGCTCTTTACTGGTTATTGTTGCCTCTTCTTTAGTCTCTGTAATCGGGCCTTTGCGTCTGGCTTTGTCCTGCTCCTCATTAGGGAGGAGGAGGAGACCTAGGCTTGGAGTGGATGCGCAGCTGAGAGAGACCTCCCCCATCATTTAGCCTGACGGCATACAGGACCACAACCACGTGACCGGCTGTTTACTGTCGCAGCAAGTGTAGTGTGTCTCTGTGAGCGCATTAAATGATATTTGTAGGGATAAATTGACTCCAACTTTATATATATATATATATATATATTTTATTGTTAATAATTTGCAACTGGTAATTATTTGTGCTTCTGTACCTTTTTGAACAGAGAAATACATTCAGAGCTTGTTTTTCAGTAGGTTCCTTTGTGTGTGCAGTCGTAAGTGCAGCCACATGGGAGACCAGGGGAAAATCACATGTATTTTCCACATGGTGTGTCTAAGAGCTCACAGCAGGCAGTACTCTTAGTCTAGAAGCTGGAGTAATGCTGCTGCTTCTGCTGCTGTTGGTGGAGGTGACGGCGGTGGCGTACTTTGTGTGTCAGGCTCAGTTCTATTCTTAGCCCTCTTCCCTCCCCGTCCCATCCTGCAGTCAGTGGATCAGGTTACCGTACTGTGTGTGCTTTTCATCCATCTCAGCTACACCACCACCACACATGCTTCACCCCCCCCCCTTCCAATGCACATCTCCACACCAGCCCCCAACCCGCTCTTCAAACCCCCAACTGCTACACTCACGCAAGGGCACACACTGAAGCAGCCGCTCTGCTGTCAGGGCCAACATGGTCCAGCACTACAGGGAAATGGTTGTTATTGTTGTTAGTCAGGAACCAGTGGAGTTAAAGTGCAGGAACACCAGGTTATAAATAAATACAGGGACATCTGCTTCTCAGAAGGACCAGCAGTGCAGCCACCACACTTAACTTGGGATTTCACTGACTTAGTTCAGTGAGTGCTGGTGGATATTTAGAAATTGAAAAAGTCACATTTTTCATGTCGAGGCTTAAAGAGGATAATTTATAAACTGTGTTATATTTTTGACCTTCAACCCTGATAACCAGCATGTTTTGGTCATCCACTAAAACTTTGGAATCATGTTGTACTCACATTATTGTCATTATTGTCACCTAGACAGAAGCATGGTATATTTTAGATCTGATTCGATTGGTCTGTTAATTAAGGCTGCAACTAATGATTATTTTTGATTCCCTTTCAATAGTCTGTTAATCATTTGATCTATAAAAAAAGATGAGAAATTATCCATCGCATTGACCTAAAGCCCAACATGATGTAAAGATATTAAACTTACTATCGCATATGAAAAATAGAAAATCCACACAACTCAGTCGCTGGATCTGAAGACTTTTGGGTGTTTTGCTTATAAAAGTTGCACAAATAGTTGATTATTAAATTAGTTGTGGATTAGTTTTCTGTTGATCACCAACTCAAGTAATTTACTAATTAGTTCAGCCCTACTTATAAATTGCTTACTTGATTGACAGTTACTATTAATAGAGGAATTGTCTGTTATTTAGACCAAAACTCAGCTGTGGGAATTTGCTGCTATTTTATTTTTATGTCACAGTAAAAGGAATATCTTTGAATAAAACAAGACATTTGAAGATGCCACCTTGGTCTCTTGAAAATTATAACGGACGGCTTTTTTTTTGAGACAAAATGGATTTTCTCTCGGTTGAGAAAAGAATTGGCAGATGAACCGATAATGAAAATAATCATTAGTGGTATTCCTAGTATATTTTGTTTTTTCTCTTCAGTGTCTTCTCCTTGGCTGCTGAATTATTTACCACATCACTGATGTTTAGACTGAGGGAAGCAGCCATCCTGAGTGTCTCTAGTGTCACATCTCTCTCTGTAGTACATCTCTAAACCTTTTTACTGTTGTGATGATGCAGTTTGATAGTCTCTTTCGTTGGTATTAAGTAGGTTAGATCATTGTTGCTATCACTCAGTTTTCATTGTACAGGGTCCCATGCCAAACTAATCTGGGCTTTAGTCTCTGTGAACTCTAGTAGTCATCAAGGCAGGGGTTTGAGCTAGACTTGAAACAGCCCAAGGTTAATGGCAGAGCTCGCAGAGGCTTATGCAGCCCTGAGCTGCTCATGAAACGCAGTGAATGTGAATGCCGAACTGGCGAGTGCCCAAATACCTCTGTAATTATAGTCACACCCTCCTCGCCTCGTCTCTGGGCCAGATTGGAGTCCTGTCAGCGTTTGTTTTCTGGTCTGGTCCCGGGCTGTCCATACCGCTTTAATACCCCCGATACACTAGCCTCTTTACACCACCGTGTTCACTGTGGGCTGCTCAATTCTCCCTTTCAGCTGGCTGAATGACAATGCTGCTGCATACTGGCTATCTGCTGACTAATGACGGACCGCTCACTGGCCTCAGCTGTGCAGCAGGGCTGTGTGTTGGAAAAACGATACCTGTCAACACTGTGCTATTACTTGGGATCAGCAAAGGTTGTAAAGGTATCTGAAGAAACAAAATGTTTGATTCCTTTTTAAGAAGTCTAGTCGTCTTCTTCATGGTGATTTAGTGCCGAAAACAAGCATGACTGAATTCTGTCTGGAAAGGCAAATGGTATGTGCAACTATTAATAGTAATAAATGTTCCCTGCTGTCTAATAAAGAATCAGTAATTTAATAGTGATATAGTGTTTATATGTCTTAATCCCAAAAAGCATGATTAATTGCATGTTTAGTCTCAAAGTAAAAAATAACATGAAAAACGCAGGGCTGCACCTTACAGTTGTTTTCATTATAGATTAATTGGCTGATTTTTGTTTCCCCTTTGATTTATTGTTACATCATTTAATTATCAGAAAATGGTGAAGAGGGCTAATTTACAAATTCCCAAAGCTCAAAGAAACAACTATCAACCAACTTACTCTTCAAAACCCAAAGATATTTCATTTAGATGTATATAGAATAGAAAGGAGCAGAAAATCCTCTCAATTCAGAAACTGGAACCAAAGAAAGTTTGTTGACAATTAATCAATAATCAAAATAGTTACGTATTTTCTGTCAGTTGAATAATCAGTTGATGAACTTATTATCTCACCGCCAAAAAACATACACTATCCAAAACCTATACATATTACAAGGTCACAAGAAATATTCCGACAATTTAAGATAAACTGAGATGTGACAGGACAATAACATTCAAAAAAGTCGACCACAAAACAGGTTACAACAAAAGCAGTTTCCTTTTTTATTCCTTTGTGCCTGCGACAGCCATGGTTGTTGGCATCATGTTTATGAGTTGACCACCCATTTGTCCCCGTCTTGTGAATTTGACACACACACTTTGACACAAGGTTGAACTGATTAGATTTTGGTGGTCAAAGTTCAAGGTCAGTGTGTGCTCGACAGGCCACACGATTGTCTCACATGAAAGTGATGAGTATGAAATGCCGGACTATGCTTGCTATCAGGTTGATGTCTTGTAATTGATGGCCTGCAGTCTGTCCTGATCTGTTTAGCTACAGTGGGGGTATGTTTCCAATTTTGCGTCATACATTGGCATGGATTGATTGTGTCATGCTAGTGAAGTGTGCCACAGGTGACTCTACTTCTGTCCTTTTGAGCCTTTCTGTGATAGTTGTAATGGAAAAGAGTCCACTCAGATTTTTGTTTTTCCATTTCCAAGGTGTTGTTTACATCCTAAGTTGGTTAACATACCAAACCTCTTGCTAATTCTGTATGTACTACTGCACATAAGGTAGTGTGGTGTGTAGCTTAGCTGCACGGGAATATGGCTCTGTAGTCACACAAAGACCTAAATGACAGCATGGCTGCCTACATAGATACAACCTGTACGTATGTGAATGATGCACACTATGTCTGAAAACCTGCCAAAGTAAAACTGGATGAGACATAGCTGTGTTTTTAACAAATATATAACTTTCAAACAAAAACGCAAAACATTCCAGGTCCAGCTTCCATAGTTCCAGCTTTATAAATGTGTGAATTTGCTGCTTTTTCCCTCAATATGAAATTGAATATATATGCATTTTGGACTCCTGTTCAAAAATTACTTTTTATATCGAAATGGTCAAAGGTTGACTTCACTGTGACATCATTATTGTCTGCAAAAAACACATCTGACCATTATTCAGCACTAAATCAGGAAGCTGAGATGGTGACCATATTTCCTGCAACTTCATGCGTTAATTCTAGTTTAATCTGTAAAATGTAACGAATATGTGAAAAATGGTTCACATGTTGGCAAATTACTTTTTAATTTTTCCAGCCCACAGTCCAAAATCAAAAGATATTTCATTAACAATTGTTGAAGATAGCAAATATTCACATTTGAGAAGCCCCTGTTGATCAACTAATCTAAGGATAGAAACTCTCAGAATATGTGTTGGACCTTTTATGTGTAGCAGATGATGATACATTCCAGTTACATTCATTAAAATCCAGCAAAGGGCAGCATGTTATCAGAAATTATTAACAGAAGTTATTAACAGAAACAGTAATATCTGTCAAAATCACATATTGTTGAAATTGTTTTAATTGTTGAATCAAACCAGTGCTCAGGTCTGGTAGAGGAAAGACGCTGCAGATCGGTAGAAATTACCAGAAAAGTTGGGAAAATTTGCAATGCACTTTTTAGCAAGGTGGGTCAACCTAGTTAGAAGTGTACAAAAGAGACAAACATGCTAATTCACTTCTTGGTAGGTTAAAAGTTTACTATATATATTATAGTTGAGTTGGAATTGGATGCATTGTGAGTAATGGGGCTGTCCCATTCGTTTTGGTGGCTGCTACCTTATCAGTGGCGTTCAGGTTCCTTTTAATATGGAGTAAACTGTGAGGGACTTTCATAGGGTAAAGAGATGCTATTTCTGTTGAATCAGATGCTCTTTATATGAGTGTGTGTTTTTAAAAAAAAAAAAAAAAAAAGGAGCAGGGAAAGTTCGTTGGAAGTACTTGGGTCTTATGACTGAAAATCTTCATGTGACAAGATAAATGACACATGCCAGGTCAGCTTCATGAGCATGTTCAGCTGAGTGCTACTTTCTCCACTCACTGCAGGCATCCACAGTGTCCCCATTGACGCTGCTGCATGTGTTACTACACTGACACAAACCACATCAGAGGGAAGCCTGGTTACACTGATGAGTAGGCCAGAGTGACAACATGCAGGGGAACGTTTTCCTCTCAGAAACTTAAAGAGTCCCTAATGCTGTGATTCATGCTGCCTTGTGTAGTTGTTTCCTGCCTGTCTTTAAAGGTCGGGCTCAAGAAGTGGAATGGAAATTTCAATAAAAAAAATCCCTGATTACTGATCCACACAACCTACATCATGAAACACAGCTGAGTTACATTTTGTAGCAGCACTGTTTTATACACTGCCACTCCTCTCTGGGGTGAAGTGACTTTTCATAGCTCATAGCTCTGGTTTCCTCTGTGATGCAGACACTTGCTGAAAGCCTAGCCTGTAAACAGTCTCTATGAAGGATTGTCATTTCATTGTACCTGTATTTAAAAATGTCTTCCCAGTGTCTGGAGCACACTCTGCCTGTTTACACCAAGTCTAAAGAAACGCTACGCCAGTCATTCACTCCGATTGTGATGTGGCAAGTTGAAATCCTTCTCATTGCTCTTGTGTTGTCTGTCTCCAGGTGCATGATGACCATACTGTGCTGTAGCTGTCACAGCTAGTCAGGTGCCGCACCATGGCCAAACCTGGGAGCGACAGAGATGGAGCCATGGTGGATAAGCAGGCGGGGAAGAAGGTACGTGAGCACAAACACACAGTAGCACTGAAGACAACACATAAGCAGATGTGTCACAAATTTAAATGTGTTTTGTATTTTCTCCCTCCTATTTAAATACGCATATACAGTGCAGAATTAGATCACAGGCTGAGATCCAAAGGTCATTCTTGCCTTTGTCTGTCGTGTGTTGTTCTTTGTACTAAAACTTGGCTTCTAGTTTGAAGAATTAAATCAATATGCAGAAGAAACTAAATGCAGTAAGATACTGTATTGCTCAGATATAGGATGACTGATTATAAGACGACACTCCCTTTTCCAGCAGCTGTGTTTAAGAAAAAGACTTTTTGAGGGAAGCACTTCGTCCTGCTGAGTCTTCATCACTGAAGCCTTTTCTCTGGTATAAGTGAAACATAAAATACACTAAAATGCAAACCCCACATTAGTGTAACTTGTCTCACCAGTCACAAACTCACTCTCTCCTGTCAGACAACATCATTTTCTCTGACAGTTAGCATTTTTCAGACCGTCTCTTTGAACTCATCATCTGTCTCAGCTGTAATTCTTGGTGGTTTGACAGATTTTATCCCAGGTTCATTTCTGCAGCAGAGACGTCAGAGACGCTGTGAAGTTGTTTTCACTTTTTTTTTTTTTTTATTTCCTCCGTGGCTGCAAAACAACATTACAGCAGCCATCTGAAACTCCTGCAGGTGATACTGGGCAAACCAAACACATACAGGGCTGACTAAGTTTGAAAGATTCACTACAAATAGGCTTGAAACACTTGGTTGCCTTGCAGCAGTAAGGCTACAAGCAACCCATAATGCAAGTATTACCCTTGTACTGTCTCTATTTTAAAAAAAATCTGATGTTATCAACATGTAATTGTCTAGTCCTTGAGTATAAGATGCTTTTTCAAACAGAATCTCCAGGGGAAAACACATCCATATACTCTGAATATGTCTCTGAATACAGCAAAAAAAATTTTTTAGTTTCCAAAGATTTCAGAAGTTCAAGAGTTCATTCATGATTTTGAAACCAGCAGTTGACAAAATGATTTCACATCAAGACCCATTTAGTAGCTGATCTGCTTTCTGTCATATCACATGTTCTTCATCAGCCCATTGGAGTTTGCCCAGTTGTCATGGAATTGCAGATGTTCAAATTTCCATTTCATCTGAACACTTTAAAAATGTTTGGTCCATGTTAGCTTAAATGTTGAGGTTCAGAGTTGATTTTTATCATTGGAATCAGCAGGTGACAAGAAAGTCTCCCCCTCAAGGTCCATTTAGCAGCTGCTCTGGATCCCAAATCAATCATCTTAACATGTGACTTGTATTTGAGTGCTTGAGTCATGAATTGCTGGCAATGCCAATAAGTAGCTCCAGCAGTATCTTACTGAGACAGTGGTCATAATTTTAATTTTAGCAGTTTTGCTTACTCACTATTTTCATTAAGGGCTATGAGATGTAAAAAATGTCAAGCAGATCGACTTGTCATGTTAATTTTCTTCTGTCAAGATGTCCCCCAGTGTTAAAATATCAGATTTTTTAGTTTGTTTTTTCTCACATTTCTGCACCTGGTCATTTCTTGCTTTGTCATGGTGACAAAGTTTTCTTTGACAAACATTTGCCTAAGAGTTTTAGACACAAACATTTGGTTGCTGGCATTATGAGAACCATGCATGTACTTGTTGGCACAGATGCTGTCATGTTAGACAAACACTGTGGTTTGATCAGATAATAGTACATTATAAATCTGGATAAGGTGGACCAGAAGTCACTCACACAATTGTCTTTTTTTTCCTTTTTTTTTTTTCCTTTTTTTTTTTTCTTTTTTCTGATGCAACAAGCAGACTGAGGACCGCTCATTAAATATTTACTTATGATTCACTGTACTGGCTTAACATAAAACAACTGAGTTTGTTTTAATCCCCCAACACTACTTGATTAACTTTTTCTCTATAAATGAGAGAGACAATCTACATCTGCTTTTATTTTTAACAGAAGTGGCTCTCATCCTAACTCTCCTCCACTTTCAACACCGCCAGACACTCCAGCTTTGCACAGCTGGCACATTGCTTCACTGAGATCAAAGAAGCACCACACTGCAGACATTTTTCCTCCTGCCAGAAATATATTTTCCTGCACTAAAATGCAGCTCACTAAAAGTAATGGTACTGAAAAGGCTTTGTATGCAGATCAGGGTACAAGAACCCAGTAACTGGAACTGTAAGCCACTGGTAGAACAGATTTACTGGTGTTGCTATGATGCACATTCATGCACTTGAGTATTTGCCTCCTCACCACTGCTACCATCATTTTAAGATTTTCTGTAGAATCCAGATAGCCCCTCTATGCACACGAGAAGCTAATTTTAAGTGATGCTGTGAAAATAAAAGTTATATTCATAAAAATAAATTGCAGCTACAGGAGGGAGGGACCAAATTTAACATGTTTTATGAAGTGGGAGTGTTTTCAGTTTGATTATGACCCAGGCTTTGGTCACCAAAACAAATTCAGCTAACCTTAATGTGGCTGTGCTTGTGTTATCATTAATCGTTTTTAGGCCTTTATTTCATTAGATTAGACCATTAAGTTAGAGTCTTGACTTGATTGACTGCTTTTAGGCCTGCAGTTTTATACTTCTATAGCAATTTTTGTTCTACTTTTACAACTAAAGATGTGGCCAGCTGTATTTGCTACATTCTTAAACATAAACATTCTTAAAAACATCTGTGTGAAATGTTTGTTTCAGAATGAAATTAGAAATGCGATGTTTATATTCATTTAGAGCTGTAACAATTAGCTAATTAATTAGTCGACTGAAAGAAAAATAGTTGCATTGTTCATTGTTGTTTACTTCGTTTGTTGATTTTAGCTACTGCAGAGTGAGGATTTTCTACTTTTTCCAGTCTTATGTTGTAAACTAAATGTCTTTAAGTTGAAAGTAACTTACAGTACTGTGAAAATTCTCACACTGCAACAGTAGACTTCTTTCTTCTCCATGTTTTTATTTCTGTGTGTAAGCAGAGAAAAACTAGTCACTCCTGATCTTTTACTCGTCTCTGGGCAGAGAACCTGCCTAGGGACTAAGACTTTAGTGAGTCATGCAGGCAAACCTGCTGCCTGCAAGACCCAAACAATGTTGCAGAGACACAACACAGCCTGTAATGTAATCATGTGCACTTTATGTGAGTGTCATGTTTTACCAAGCTGAAATACTGGCCACATGCTAATCTCAACCTATTTGCTATCGTGCGTAGAGCTTTTTAAATGGGCTTGCCTCTTTCATGACTGTATTGTTTACATATACAGGCACACATACACACACACAACTCACAAATGTGGCCACACCTTTGCTGCATTTCACGTCTAATTTATCTTGCGTTTTATTCCCTCCTGGCCTCTGACAGAGCAAAGACAAGTTGTCCCCTTTCACCAAAACTCCGAAGCTGGACCGGAGTGAATTGCTGGGGAAGGAAGGGAAAGCCAAGTCTTCCATGAAGCGCAAGCTCTCCTTCACTACCAGTCCGCCCCGGACAGAGGAGCGAGACTCAGACACCGGTAAGGACTGTTGATGCACCTCCTTTCTCCTCCTCCTCCAACAGCCACGCTGCTGGCTTGCTGCCATGTCCTCACAGTGCCCCCTGGTGGCCCGTTGTTGAACCTTTTCTATATGGACTGTCCATAGGTCAAAGGGTTTTGATTGGTAACAGGATCCAAACCTGATCGTTCTGATGAAGCTGTGGCCCGTTGTGTTGAATATTAAGACACAAACCATGTTTTATTTATATATTTTTTTTAAATGAGACCAAGGGGAAAAAAAGCAAATGGGGATCATGTGTAGATGGAGAAAAAGAATTCTAAATATAGTTATCTGTATGACAATAGAAAATTGAGCTTCCAAACCTTTTAGACTTGTGAGGTTCTGTATTTTTTTTTTATCATTGTCAACAAATCCTATGAAAAGCCAACAATGAATTGATCCTACAAACACGTATAATCTGTGTTTCCAAAGCCGGATATATCTTATTCTTCTGTGCCATTGTTGTTCAAAAACTATTAAAAACATCAGTGAGCTACACTGTTGCACTGAGTGACATGTTCCTTCATTACAATGCACACACCTTAGTTTATATTCAATTCAACATACACCGTCCCGATGCTGTAAATACTCACTCATCTACCAAATGCCTATTAATTCGCATTTGTGCCCCCAACAAATGCACCATTTACTCATGTCTAAAAAATTTTGGCTAACAACTACAGTGTTCATTAAAAAAACAATATATTCATGACCTTTTTTTAAAAAAAAAAAAAAAAAAATTAAAAAAATGACGTCTTCAGTAGGAACCAGTTTGCTTGGGGATGAGAGCCACAGACTGTGTAGGAAAGTACTGAGAAACATTTTTGGTTTTGATCTTTTTATGGAATTTGTTGACATAAATGTAAAACATAAATAAAATGGCAGCCTTCTCCTTTAAAACCTGGTATTGTCCATGCAGTTGTAAGACAATGTGCAACGATAACAGCTCTGTGTGAGATAAAACACTTCTCAAGTGCCCAGGTTCCCGTTGGAGACATTGTGCCTTCATCTGACCTCCTTTACTTGTATAAATAGACTATTCTGCTTCCATCACTTAGTTAGATGTTTAACTGTATGTTTACATCGGATTTGAGACCCGAAAATAGTTTATTTGGTCGTCCGACTGTAATTACAGTAAATGAAATACAGTAATGCATTTTACAGACTGCCTGTTTGCCCTCATCTCCTCTGCAGAGAAAAGCTCAACGTAATGATTTTCATTGTGTGGTCCTGCGTCATTGTAACAGACAAGAACCCTCAATTTTGAATTCACAGAGTATAATTTATGTTGCACAGGTTGTAAACCTAAACTAGCATGGAGGGTGGTTTTGCCCTCCCAATAGCCTTTCCCATAGTGCCTGTCAGGTCCTGTGTTGAGCAGCTGTAGGCAGAAGGGAAGTAATGACTCCACTGACCACCTCAGACTGGATCTTCTCTCCTGTCTCTTGTGTTGTCATGACTCATAATCTGTGCGTGGAGTGAGAGTCTGCCTTTGTGCCTGTCTGTATTTGAGTACGTGCGAGATGCGGAGGGTGAGAGAGAGTGAGCGTTAATGCAGTGCTTTCCCACCCTTCCACTCCCCTCCCCCCTCCCCTTGCTCTCCCCCCCTCCTCTCTCCCCTTCCCATCCTCTCTGCTTTGCACTGTAGATGACTCAGACCCAGGCCAGTCGAGTGAGACCTGGGGAGAGAGATTAGTGCCTCCCTGCAGGATATACGCAGGTAATCGCTGCAGCCCGATCCTCAGCCCCCGCGTCCTCTTCAAGTCTCATCACCCACTTTGCGCTACAGTGCTGCTGTAAACACACATACACACATGCACGTGTGTGTGTTTTCGCCCTGCATCTGCCCCTGTTACAGCTCACGCATGTCTGTGTTTAGTAACAACTGACCGACGGAGACGAGGGGGGGGGGTCCAAGGAGTGCCGTCTGCACTTGGCCAGCTTACGAGAATGCTGTCTTTTTTTTTTTTTTTTTTTTGTCCCTTTTTCAAACCTCATGCTTGTCATCTGTTTCTTCACGAGCTCAACAGATACAAGGGGAGGAGGAAAACAATGTCACTGTGACGATTAAACTGCTGTTAGAAAGGATTTTCTCTCGTATCTAAAATCTTTCTTGGTTTTGTTGCAGATAAAGATGGACCAGACAAGAAGAAGGTGAAAAAGGAGGCTGGGGGCAAGAAGTCCCAGGCTCCCAACCTTTTGTTTGGGTATCCTCTGTCAGAGCGCAAACAGATGGCTCTCCTAATGCAGATGACTGCCAACAGTCCAGGTTTGTGTGTGTGCCCTCTCACCTTAACCACATCCCCGACATGGCTCACAGTTTATTTACTGTTGGATGAGTCATGCTTCCGAACATTTTAACAAGCTTACGCTCTAATATTTCAAGGTTAAGAGTAGGGCAATGTCTAATATTTAATGTAGCCGCTCAACTACAGTGAAAGCTGTTGTCATTTTTAAAAAGGTTTTTACAGTTATTGCATTGTTGCCTTCCAACATGTAACTAAGCTAAATGACTCGGGTTATTGTTTTTTTTAAATGAAATGTTCTGAGTAGTTTTAAGTGGATGATTTATACCTGCTGGAAATAAACAGACAGACACAAGTAAGTACAGGTTATTAGGTTTCTAGTAAAACCTGTCTCATGGTGGTTGCTCAATCTTGTGCCATGCTTGTTAAAAGAACAGTCTGAGAAGACTGTAGACTTTGGCTTCCTGTGTGTCGGGATGGTAACATTACCTTTTTAAATGGTGGACAAAGTTGGTTCTGTTTCCTGTCTTTATCAGCACAGGTTACCCGCACATCATGAAACAGATATTGCTCTGCTGTTTATCCAGCTTTAGAAATCTGAGATTTTTAAAATCACCAATTGTGTGACCTTTCTTTGCCACAGTTTCCTCATCTTGTGTAGACGTTTGACTCTCCTCCTCTCCTTTGAGTGTGGTTTTTAAAAAACATTTTTTGCTGTACATGTGTCAGCTATGTAACTATAGCTCCAGACTAACTTTTTCCATTAGTAGCACTCGTGCTTTTAGGAGCACCAGGACAACATTCACCACTTAAATCAACATGCATCGCAATGCATTCATATTCTTTCCATCTTAATTGTAGTACTGATAGATTCTTTGTGCTGTATTTTAAAGGAGAAAGTCACAAAGTGAATCAATGCTTAAAGAGCAGAAATCATTAAGTTAAACACTACTCTTTTTAAATGGACACCAAATAATACATTTACAAATGTAAACACAAGCTATGCGGTCAGTACATTGCTGCCATTACAGAACTACAACAAAACACGTAAAGAAGGAACGCCTTCTTATATGTCTATCCTTCCCCTGAGTGCCACTGAAGGCCGTTCTCTGTAGTTGGGCCTTCTAGCTTTTACCCTGACTGAACCACATCTGTAAAGCCTCCTTGACATCAAAACATCAAACTCCTCCAAGCTAGTTCCCTCAAGATTTATTCTAATCAGGTCCTCCACCTTGTCCGAGCATTATGTGCACAGCATGCAGGATGTTATACAAAGATGGGAAATATTTTAGCTTTGATTTCATCAAGAAGCAATCATTTACATTCAAACATTCACAAGGACCTTATTTGTACCTTGTATTCAGAGCAGTAGGGCTCCGTGGTCAGTATCATCTCCCATAGACACAGAGAGGACTTGTCCACGTAGTTTCTGGAGATGAACATCTTCATGGACTGGTGCTCCTTTTGAGCCAGATTGGTGGCAACGTCATTTCTGAAAGGAATGAAGAATAAGACAACCAATCAATTTTTCTCTAGAATCAAGTTTGGGTGTTCCTTTCACTTGCAGGGTAGACGGCTGAATCTTTTTCTCCAGTGCACGATTATTTTTTTAAAGGGGGGGCATATTTGCAAGTCCTAGTGGTGCTCCTAGTTATGAAATTTCACTGCACTGTAACTCTTTAGCCTAATAGTGTGATTGTGTAGGTGAGGGTTGACCCAAACAAAGAACAGATGGGTGATTGGTATCAAGCTTCTCATCTAACTCAAAGAGAGCGCAAATAAGTGTTTTTCCCAAAATGCTGAACTGAACCTTTAGTTAGTGCCTCCTAAAACACACAGTGTCTTTCAGGTTCCCAGAAAAAGGAGTTTCACTGTAATTGCTCAATCCAGTGCTTTGCCTAGTGCAGGTTATCTCAGCATGTGGCAGATTTTTGCTTTAAGCATCAATTAAGTCCTTTTCTCTCTGCCTGTGCCCAGACTCCACACCCAGTCACCCCTCTCAAACGACCCCTGTGCAGAAGAAAGTCCCCAGCAGCGCCTCATCCCGACAGAAGGACAAGGTCAACAAGAGGAACGAGCGAGGGGAGACGCCCCTTCACATGGCAGCCATCCGGGGAGACGCCAAGCAAGTTAAAGAGCTCATTAGCCTGGGAGCTGATGTCAACGTCAAAGACTTCGCAGGTATGATTCCCCAGGAGGTGATATTCTAACAGCTTTCATCATGTCTGTATGGTAGCAATTAATGACATAAAGCTGACTAGATAATGATTCACAGTTAATATCTCATGATGAGATAACAAAAACAGACTGCAGATTATTACCCTCCATGCACATGTTGTGGTTTTGTGTGTAGTTTAATTCTGACTCTTTATTTTTTCATTTCATCTCTATCGGCCTGATTTTCCAACACATTTTGCTAACATTTGAAATTAATTGTGACTGTGACCTACTGAGAAAAAGTCCTATGAATTCTGAAACCCTCTCTACTGTTATTGTTTTCTGCCCTCGCCAGGCTGGACTCCTCTCCACGAAGCCTGTAATCTCGGTTACTACGATGTGGCCAAGGTCTTAATAGCAGCAGGTGCAGAGGTGAACACACAGGGTCTGGATGACGACACACCGCTCCATGATGCTTCCAGCAGCGGGCATAAAGATGTAAGAGCTTAATCTGAGGGTTGTCCTGCCATAATAATGTAGGACTTGAAAGAAAACGTACACTTACGATGTGTGGTCAAGGTCTTTGCACAGGTTTTGTACATGTATTGACTAAATTGCTACAGAACAGAGAACAAGAAATGTCCCAATGTGCATATATAGACATGAATTTAGTCATGTAACAGTGTCTGTCTGTGCTGTTATAATGTTGGATGGCAGAAAGATTTATCTCCATTCAGAGTAATGATTGTTTGGACATTATTGCAGCGTGTTGAATGTACATCATTCATCCAAATGTATATTGTTCATAGCCTTTCTCACAACATCACAGTGTCGGTTAATATAATGTGTGTACAGTTAGAGTGAATATCTTTATTCAGTGCTTTCGTTGCTTTAAAGGACAGCAGTTGTCACATCAAATCAAAATTTAAAGTTTTTGCTTTTGAACTTGAACTTTAATTTAATAATTAGCTCTTCCTACAAAAATGTGATGTTTTTCTTTACAATTCTCAGTATCAAATTTTGTTATGTTTTGTGTAGATTGTGAAGCTGCTACTACGTCACGGTGGAAACGCCTTTCAGGCCAACAAGCGTGGAGAGCGCCCGGTGGATGTGGCCGACTCCCAGGAGCTGGAGCAGCTATTAAAGGGAGAGGTGCCACTGTCGGACCAAGATGACAGCTCTTCAGGTATGCAGAGAATGCTGCAGTGCTTATCTGACCCCCTTGTTTTTAGTCGCCTGTTATCATCCTAACTTTAATATTACTGGACTTTCCTATTAACTACACCTCGCAGCACGATGTGTACATGTGTTTTCACTATAGATGGACCAGATCGGGTTTAAAAATTAAATGTCAGCAGTGTATTAAAGGGTTTACTTTACTCAATGGCCTATATGCAGTCATGGTATTGGCAGTTTTATATGCACTGCTGAAGTTTAACTTGCCATAGGGAAGTTGTTTCAAGTCATTTGTCACTTTTCTGTGTAGCATGTAATCTTTAAATGGCTATGTGTGTATGAAAGTCAGTTTATTTTATTGCATGATGTTAAAATTGGTCTTCTCCTCTCCACAGAGTCTGAAGACCCACCGTCTGTTAATCCCTCTAGCGTGGATGACAACATGGAAGACTCTGATACTGAAAAGGACTCAGATGGCAAACCAGCCACAAAAGCGTCATCGTCCATGCCAGGGCTGGATGAGTACGAGTTCAAGGACGAGGAAGAGGAGGAGGATCTCAGTAAAGCCCTGAACGACAGACACATCCTCCGGAGGGAACTACGGCAGCGGGAGAAGGAGGACAAAGATAGGAATCATGTGGCAGGAAAGCAGAGTGGCAAGGGGGATTCCTCCTCCAAGTCGAAAAAGCAGAAGACTCCTCGTGTCCACTGCAGTTCGGATACCTCCAGCGATGAAATGGAGAGCCTTTCAGAGAAAAGGAACTCTCCCACCTGCTCTCAGAGCTCAGACAGCCTCAAGGCCGACACAAGGTCTAAAAAGGACAATGCTGAGCAAAAGGACAAGGGCAAAGTGAAGAGGAAGAGCAAGAGTCAGAATAAAAACAAGGAAAACCAGGAGGATGGTAAAGAGAACAGCAAAACTTTGGTCCTTTCTCTAGCAACAGTGTCCGAGAGCACAGAAAAGGGTCGGGAGGAAGACTCCTTCAAGATGTCTTTCAGTCCTAAAGATGACTCATCCGTCCACCTCTTCCATTTGTCGTCCATCAAATCTCCTAAACTGAACCACAGCCTGACAGATAAACAAACACCACTCAAACAAGAAAATACTAAGATGTGCGTTTCCATCAGTGACGGCTCATGTCCGGTGGACGGTGTCAAATACAACCACTACACAGACGCAGACTACTGCACTGAAGGCTCCAGCACCAAGGGGTGTAAGCACAAGGAAAAAAGCAAACATCAACAGAAAGACTCCAGTGTAGACGGGGACGACGGTCATTCGAGCCCTTACAAAGACGGCAGCATAGGAAACAGTATAGACAGCACCGAAGGAGCCTTACGGAAGACCGACTTAGACGGCAAAGTAGTGAAGAAGCATAAACTTAAACACAAGGAGAAAGACAAACACAGGAGGGAATATGAGGCAGAGCGGAGCCGCCACAGGCAGAAAGAGGCCAGGAAAGACAGCCACAGGAATTTGGAGTTTGACAGAGAGTTCTGGAAAGAAAATTTTTTCAAAAGTGATGAGACAGATGAACCTCTGCCAGTGAAAAAAGAAGGTGAAGACACAAGCACGCTTCAGAAGACCTCTGATTCCTCTCCTGTCAAAGATGAGAGAAACACAAAGGAGAAACACTCCAGTAGTAAGGAAAAGAGGCCAAGAGAGGAGCGAGAAAAAGACAAGGCCGTGAAAAAAGAGCGGAAGGAGGCTGCTGGTAAAGAGGAGAAGGTAAAGGATTCAAAGCTGAGTGAGCGTGACGAGAGGGTGGACTGCCACAGCTCAGGGCGGATTCCTGAGGAGTCGCTGCAGAGCAACAGCATGAAAGAAGAGACAGAAGAGAAACCCATAAGTGGGATCACAGCTGATCAAGAACAGCTGGAGCCCTCTGAAAAAGGCTCACGCGAAAAAACTGACAAGAGGCTCCCAGGAAAGGAGAAGGATTCCGAAAAAATGGAAAAAAGGCATCCTGACAAGGAAAAAAAGATTAAAACTGAGCACTCTGACAAAGCTGAACCACAGAATTCAGTGGATCGTTGGAAGGAAAAAGAAAGAACGGGAGCCATTTCTTCCCACTCGCCTGGAGATAAAAACTACAAAGAGAATGAAAAACTGAAATCTTTATCCACAACAAAAAAGCATGAAGACAGCAGGAAAAATAAAGATAAGTTTGACAAACGGTCTGATAGGGACAAGCAGGACAGAGAGTATAGTCTCGGGGATCACAGAGAAAAGGATCGCACAAACTCTGATAAGAAAGGAAAACCTCTGGAGAAGACCACAGATCATAGTAAATCTGATCGCTCCAAGGAAAAGGACTGTGACAGGAAGAAGAGAGATAAAATAAAAGATGGAGCTCTTTCCTCAAGCTCCAATCTGAAATTACTTTTAGAAGAGAAGAAGAGTTATATATCTGAGAGCAGCAAGTCCTTATCCACAAAATCAAAGGAAGAGGTTGTGAGAACACCAGAGAAGGACCGTGACCGGAGAGACCGTGACAGAGACTCCGAGAGACACAAGGACAAGGATAAAGATAGGCACAAAGACCGCTCCCAGCAGGCCAAGATCAGCAAAGTGAAACCCAACGAGACGGATGCAGACAAGGCCAAGTCAAAAGCCTCGCCAGCAACACGAGACGCCAAGCCAAAAGAAAAGAGGCTTGTGAACGACGACTTGATGCAGACCAGCTTCGAGCGCATGCTCAGCCTGAAGGACCAGGAGATTGAGCAGTGGCACCGGAAACATCTGGAGAAAATCAAACAGAAAGAACGGGAAAGGCTTAAACAGCGACCCCTGGCAGACCCAGGGAAGCCCAAGCCTAAAGACAGAACAAAGACCGAACCATGTTTGAGTAAGGAGCTGATGCGCTCAAAAAGCTCTGAAGCCTCTGATGTCCACAGCAGAGATAAACCCCTGAAGGACGGCACCAGCCCCAGAACAATGTCGCTTGATGGAAAGAGTCTGCCCTCCATCAGCGCAAAGGTCATGTCAGCTGTGGAAAACTGTCTGAACAGATCGCCCAGACCAGAGAGTGAACGCTGTGGCCTCATGTCCAGGTCTGTGTCATTAGTCTCTGTCGCTAGCTCAGAGGATTCATGTCAGGCTACAACATTAACACCCAGACATGTTGAATACGACTCGGACATGAATCTGGAAGCCTCAGACTCTCAACCTGCATTCCTCCAGTCTTCCCTCGTCATTCAGGCCACCAGATCGCCGTCTGTTCACGACAAAGATTGCAACAGTCTTCCAGATGCGCCGCAAAGTAATCGGACGCTGCTGTCCGGCAGACATGAATCTCCCTACCTCAGGGCTATTCTGGATGAGGATGCCAACTCATCAACTGAAGGCAAAGCTGTTGAAAATCTGCCAAAATCCAGCCTGCCCACTGAGGAGCTGAAAACGAGGGAGACCTCAGCAGAAACAGAAGAGAACCTTAACAGTCAACAATGTATGAATTCAGTGGCTGATTCATCCTCAGAGAGAGATGGGAGCACTCCTGGCTGCTTGACACCACAAGTGTCAAACAAAGATCCTATGAATAAAAACCTGATTCCACAGCCGAGCCTCTCACAATGTAGTGGCTCTCAAACCGGATCAACAGAGCAGAAAGCTCTTCCCTCCTCTGAATCTCCTGTTGTCAAGGACGTCCAGTGTCTGATGGAAAATTCACAGGCAGAATGTAGCAACAAGGATCCTGATCAACCATCAGTACCTACATCTTCTGTATCTGCTGAACCATCAGCGCTCACAAACACAAAAACCCTCCAGCAGAGAGAACCACTCCCACCCTCTGGCGTGGAGAGCCAGCAGCAAACGGAAACAGGTACCACACAGGTCTCTGACCACAAAGAGAAACTTCCTGAGAACACTGATAGACCAGAACCAGAGAGCATGGAAACTGTTTCTGAAAGCTTCAGTACAGAAGGGATGGGAAGTCCTGTACCGTCCACCAGCTCACACATTCCCAGCTCCGCTGCAGGGGAGTCTCTGCCAGGTCTAAGCAAAACTAATACTGAGTCTTCTCAAGAGGATATGGATGTAAGTAACCAAGACTGCAAGAAAGCAAAACCTCCCAGTGACACTGCAGGCCCATGTCTTGATGTTCAGATGGAGAAAAAAGACAGCATGCCCTGTGTGAGCCCTGAACACAAGGCTGAGGATACGACTGATGTCCCACAGAGCTCAGAGAGCAACAGCAGTGCTACAGTTTCTGTTACAACAGAAGATATGTCCACTGACGGCAGTGTGGCTGCTGAGGGCTCGTCTGACTCAAAAGCAGAGTCCTCCTCAGAGCCGATGGAGGTGTCACCTTCTGATGAGAAACCCGAGTCATCTTCAGCTGGAGAAGAGCCGAGTCAAAGCACCGTCCAGCTGGCAGCTCAGAGTGACTTCAGCAGCAACACTTCAGGGAGCTCCTCTCCACAGTCTGGTGACCGAGACTCTGATTCCTCAGGGGCTAAGGTCAAGGTTCGCTCTGCAGACGAGGAAGTGGACATCCATGTTCCCCATCCACGCAAGAGAAAGATGCCTAAAGTGTCAAACTCCCAGCCGTGCTCCACGACGCAGCAGGAGAAGGAGAGGGGCCAGCAGTCCCTGGCTGCGATTGTGGACTCTGTCAAGCTGGAGGAGATTGAACCCTACCAGACAGAGAGGGCCAACCCTTACTACGAGTTCCTGCACATCAGGAAGAAGATCGAGGAGAAGCGCAAAGTGTTGTGCAGCGTCACCCCACAACCACCACAGTATTACGATGAATATGTGACCTTCAATGGATCCTACCTCTTAGATGGGAACCCACTCAGCAAGCTCTGTATACCAACAGTGAGTTTCATCACGTCTTCTCTGATCTTCTCTGATTGTGGTCAAGCTGTGTCTAGAAGTCATTGGTCGGATGGGTTTACACCACAAACTGCCGACTTTCATGCCAAGAACCCCTGATTGTGCTGCTCAGTGTAATCTTTATCTGTAGTATTTGACACATTTTATAAAGCTTTTAGCTCTGTGCTCAAGTACTTTGGATTCAAAATGAAAAGAACAGATGCTCACAATCAGCTGTTTGACTGTATTAAAGTGATGGTTCGGGTAATTTGTGTGAGGAACTCATACGTAGTCGGTGTATGTAGATTCAGATCAACGCCCTCCCAGTGAAGCAGACCGGAGTACCGGCGAGAAGCTGAGCATTGTGCTGCCGCAGACGGGGCTATCTACAAAAATGTCTTATAGCCATTTTAAAAAAATATCCGCTGAAAAATACCAATATCAGTTGAAGTGTATGCTTTTATTTTGACTATTTTCACGGCTTTATCTTGCAGCCAAACAGCCCTTTACTTTGGAACTACATTTTCTCAACCGTTGAACTACTGTATTCCTAGGCACACGCTGATCTGTAGCGCAATACAGTGTTGTGAAGGTAGAACTGTGAAATTATTGTGATATTAATTTAAGATCATATCACTAAGGTCGCGTTTTTGTTGGCAAAGAGCATGTTTAAAAAAAAAAAAATAAGAGAGAAAAATAAAACATGACCAATCTCTAGAGAAATGCAAATCGCGATTGAGTTGATTTTTAGGAGAGTCTCCCAGTTGAACCTTTATGTATATCATTTCAATATTTTAAGTAAATAGAGTAATAGTTCTGAATCAGGATCTTCAGTGTTTGGATCAAATCTTGTGAAATTCATTTCATCAGGTTGCAACTGTTATCTGAAGTCTGTTTAATCAACATTTCTTATCTGATGCTGCTCATCTCATTCTCAGGTTGTAGATACAGTTTGTCAATATGAATTTGGCTGCAACTTAATTTGTCTTTTAGTCATTTACATTAAATTTCCCTAGGGGATAAGTAAAGTATGTATCTATCTATCTTTATTTAAATTACTTACAAATACTGAAAGCTGAATATAATTAGATGTGCTAAGAAATTTCAGTTTTCGATAAAATGCCCCCCGACCCGCAATTTTTCTATACCGTGATACCCAGCCTGTGTTCGAAGTTAATCAGAGTCATAAGCAGTTTATGTAATGTCATGTTAATGCTCAATCATAGAGAAGTAAACAAAATAACGTGCTGTGTCTGACAACCTGCATGATGACTAAGCATCTAGACATCAGGCTGCAGTGTTGATAAAGTGTTTTGAACTGTTTCTGTCTCCGTTGTTGTGCAGATAACTCCACCTCCGTCATTACCTGAGCAGCTGAAAGAGATGTTCAAACAACAAGAGGTCGTCCGCATGAAACTAAGACTACAGCACAGCATTGAAAGGGTACGTGGTTTAACACATGGAGTTTGTGTTTAAATGATCTGTCATGTTACGGTTAGTTTTAGTACCTCTGGACATTTATATTACCTCTTGTAGCTGAAATATAACAAGTTGTGTTCAGCTGTGTTGTGTTCTTACACAACACAGCTGGATATCAGTGCTGATATCAGTGCTGAAGTTACGTCTTTTAGATGCTTTTTTTATTACTTCAGTTCCAGATGCAAACAAAGATTGCCTTTACAATATTGATTTTCCTTTATCTTCTTCACTCAGGAAAAGCTGATTGTTTCAAACGAGCAGGAAGTCTTACGAGTCCATTACCGGGCAGCAAGGACATTAGCCAATCAGACTCTGCCTTTCAGTGCCTGTACAGTTTTACTGGATGCCGAAGTGTACAACATGCCTCAGGACGTCCAGGTAAGTGGCATGGGTTACACCAGCCCAGCGTGGCCACTCCAGTCAGTTACTTGATGATACTTTTATTTTAGCGTGTGTTTGGTAAATGATTGTGTGTTCGGTTCACAGAGCGATGACGGCAAAACTTCAGTGAGAGACAGGTTCAACGCTCGGCAGTTCATGTCCTGGTTACAAGATGTTGACGACAAGTTTGATAAACTGAAGGTAAGTTCGCTCGGATTGTTTTCCACTGCATCAACATGTTTGTTTACTAATGAATTCCAAGTCACATGTTTTTAGATTTAATCTAAAGCCTAAATCGAGAGTCAATTATTTTAGTCCTTTTTATTTTGATAATCGGTTGAATGTTTGAGTCACTTTTCAAGTAAAATGCCAACCAATAGGCATTGCCAATTTGTCTGTTTGTTTGTTTGTTTTTTCAAGCATTTTTTCTCCATTTTGTGTCATTGTAAATTAAATACTTTGAGTTTTGGACATTTACAGACCCCATCTTAGTCTGTGGGGAATTATAACAGACATTTTTTACTATTTACTGACATTTTATAGACGAAACAATCATTCACAAAAACTTTGGATCATACAATAATGACAGTAATTGTATTTGCAGTCCTAGTTATAAGAAGTATAGATCTATGAATAATGAGCAGTGTCAAGTTATTTTTCCCACTATAGTAAAAAAATTGCTTTCTGCAGCAGAACATGTTTTTCCTTATTTTTATCAACCCCTTAGATTTTTTTTTTTCGTCACGTATTTGTAACAATTTTAATAACTCACAGAAGAAAGAGGGAAAACAAACAAACATCAACAAAGCATGGGAACCAAGCGTGCTACATGTTTCTTGGTCTGCTGTCTTAATGTCCTTACTGCCCTTGGATTTATTCAGAACGAGATGTGATGGCGTCCTTGTTGTTTGTTGTGAAGGTGATTCATTTCTCTCATTTTCTAGGAAAAGTTTCTGGCAAAACATCAGTTTCTCAATAACATATTTACCCCTTAGATGATTGTTTTTATACCAGTTTTAGTTATTGCTATTTTGCAGGGAACCAATGGACTTTTCAGATTAATAAGACTTCTCCTAACATTTCAAATGTATCCTGTGACCCCTTGGTTCTGATCTGCATGTGCAGGGTCTAGATCAGTGACTTCCGTCGCTGATGGACTCCAGAAGATCAGTTGAACTTAAAGTGAGAAGCAGAGTCTCTTTGGGTTTGACAGCAGGTTGCAGAACCACTCTGCCAAAAGTGTACTCCTTCCTTGACCAATTCTTTCTCGGAAATAGACATTCTTGATCTAAATGAGAACATCTGGCTGGACAAAATAACGATGTGTTTTTTCCCCCTTCACAGACGTGTCTTCTGATGAGGCAGCAGCACGAGGCGGCGGCCCTGAACGCCGTGCAGCGCCTGGAGTGGCAGCTCAAACTACAGGAGCTGGACCCGGCAACGTACAAGTCCACCAGCATCTTCGAGATCCCCGAGTTCTACATCCCGCTCGTGGAGGTCAACGACGACTTTGACCTCACCCCGATATGAACTGTAGGACAGACGTGCTTTGCCACAGCGGCGGCCATATCATGGACACGAGCGGCAGCTGGCACATTCGAGGAAAATGAGAGAAAAATGTGAAGCACTTAGAATGTGGCGGCAATACGAAAGAGCACTTAGAAAAGAGACGGTTTTACTCCAGAGCTCTTAAGAGTCCAAACGGGCACGCCCACCACGACGAGGGGGATCGTGGACCGACCAGGAAAAAGGGGGTCCAGGCCACAGATGAAGCCCAGGGAGCAGAGACCAAAAGCTGGGCCAGGAGCTGCAGCAAGAAGCAAGAGTGTGGACAACAACCACCGGCTACTGCTCGTCATCAAGCAGGGTCACAGCCGAAAGATTTCAATTGTTTTCAAAGTGAGTGTTCAGACATTGTGTACAGATTGTGCTCTTAATTTTTTAACTTATTTTATACATAAAAATTGTGCATTTGTAAATAGCCATGTAATTATTGTTTTAAACTTGTAAAAACAAAAAATAATAGATATTTTGATTGTAAACTTGTTCTGTCTCATGTTTTAATGGACCAAAGTTGGTTTTTATATCGAGTGTCCTCTTTGTCTGTGATGTTCTTGTTGTTGTTGGCTTAAAATCTTAAGCATGTGTTGGCTTTTGTTGTGTTTTTTGTTTTTTACCGTTTCTTCCTTCCTCATCTAGAGTTCCACGCCACAGCTGGTGTTTTTTGACTTTGGCAATTAAATGCTGTGCATGCGTTGCGTTGTTTGTACTTTTTTCCTAAAGAGCTGTACTGTGGACTTAATTGTGAGGTTTACTGAAGTGTTCCAGCTTTTTTTGCGCCATTGTGTTATGTCCTTTTTGCGGCTTCACTCCTCATGTGTTGTCCATTGTGTCTTGCGCACATTAAAGTCTGTTGTGGCTTCCAAGGAAAAAAAAACATACTTTTACAGTTTCAATGTGAGATCACAACAAATCCTATTTTTTCAACATAATGCCTTTTGAACGATAGTTCTAAAAATGTCTATTTTAATATTTACTTGTTACATGACTTGTACATATTTGTAATATATAATTGAATAAATTTTATTTGTTGTGAAATTACAACTCTTGATTTAGGTGTGATTTATTTTAATGCCGCATAAAAGTTACAGCTGAAAAAATAATAGCAAACATTCACTGGTTCCAGCTTCTTAAATGTGATTTTGAAGTGTTTATACAACATTAACACTAATATTTATCTTTATTGGTGTTGGTTGGAAGCAGCATGATCACGTCACCTAAGGTTCTGAAACATCTTTTACCATTTTATCAACCAAATAATGAGTCACCATGAAAACACAAAATGTAGAAAATACAAGTCGCAGATAACAGACATCTATTTTGGGCTCTGAGCAAACGTAAAGGGCATGTTTCTTTTTTAAATTTATTTATTTATTTTTACAATTTTCTAACATTTCATAGACTAAATGCTAAATGAATTACGATGTATTTCAGATGTGTGCTGAGCAGTATTGTTCTCAGCCAGTAGATGTCGCTGTACGCAGCAGTTCACAACCAGCCAACTCATTGTGATTAATAATAATCTGGAAACTGACATGATGGTTTTAATGCAGTAATATCAGTGCAGCTCACAGGTAGTCAGTCAGTTTAATGAGAAAGTGGCTGCTGAGTTTGTCTTGAGATGCACACACTGATGGTAAAGATGTTTATTGTACTGATAATGTGGCAATAGGAAATTAAAATATATTGACACAGCTTCTTACAGAATAATGGAAAAGTGTAGTGGTGGAAAGTACATTTATTTAACTTAAGTAGTTGAGGTACTTATACGTGAGTATTTCCATTTCATCCTACTTAATACTCCTACTCCACCACATTCATTCCAAGGTGATACTTTTCAGATTAATATTTTACCTGTGAAGCATATGATCAATTTATAAGAATAAATTTATCTCACACACAGCAGTTCATAAAGATACTAAATGTAACTCCACCTTGACATAAAAAGTGCCATTTTGCATTGAAATCGCCCAAGTTTACTCTTACTTTTCACACTTGAAGTACATTTTGCAGCTAATACTAAGAAGTATTAGGTGCAGGCCTTAAACCAGTGATGGAGTACTCTGATCTGAGTACTTCCTCTAACACAAAGAGCAAAAACCTTTATCAAACTAAATCCTTACAAACGGCACCAGTTCTCCTCGGGACTCAGGTTGTTCTGAGCATCTTGGAGGACGGTGTCTTCATGTGATCCCAGGCTGACTCCGTCATGTTGAGATCAGGACTCTGTGGGGACCGGACCAGACCTCCTTGTTCTTCTTCTCTCTGGAGATCTCCGGCTGTGTGTTTGGGGGATTTGCCCACTTTGTGGAAACCAATCACTCCTCCTGAATCTGATGAAAATTTAAATGTTCCCGCCTCGATTGAAGGTGTTCCTCGCTGACCTTTCTCCCCTGCGGGCTGGGGGCGGGAGGAGGAGGGGGGGGGGGTCTGACTCTGACTGATGTCGTGTCTTTGATGAGTTCTTATGAAAACACATGTAAACACCTGTGGAGCTGAACGGCCCATCAGAGCGTTTCTGTGACGGGGAGAGTTGTTGCTACAAATGAGCGCGGGGAGGGGGGGCGTCTCAGCGGGATGTCCGCGCGCCTTCACGGCTTCCGAATCGCCCTCTCTCACCTAATGAGCGCAGTCACACGGCTGATAAGGCTGGAGACAAAAGGAGAGGGTTAAATGTGGTGAGGGGGGTGGATCTGCTCGTGCAAGAGAAGCCTAGCAGATCTCACATGGGTTGGCTACCAAGAGGTTTTACGCACAAGACTTTTACGCACAGACCTCCGAACGGCAGCGGCTGTAACTTTATTCTCTTGCTAATATTTCCGGTTTGATGAGTCGGACTATCCACCTGAAGACATTAAACCGGAGTGTGTGTGACCGGAGGCCCGGTGTTTTCCTCTGCAGACGTTGGGTAGAAAATGGAGTGTGTGCCTTTAAGGCGCCCGACTGCCTGTCGCTTTGTGCTGCGGAGAGACTGACGCCCTCTGGACACAGTGGACACTTGAGCGGCGGCAGAACACCATCCTGGAGAAGTTCAAAGAGAAAACAGCCTCAGCCCCCTTCAGAAAAGAAAAGTCGTGAACTTGTAAACAGCGCTGTGGTAAGTTATGAACTCCTCTTTATCTTCCTCGTGTTTGTTTGTTTTTTGCACTCGGTCTTGTTGTGGCTGCGTTCGAGTGAAACTAAGTTTTGGTGTTAGCGATGAGTTAAGAAAAAAAAAAAAGAGGTGAAGAAACGCGTTCATGAGTGAGGGAGCTAATGTTCCTCACATGTTCTCGCTCCGTCATGCGAAATGCAACAACGTGCAGCGAGTGGTGAAGTGGGAAAGCAGAGATTAGACGTAAATAAATAAAGATTCAACATCAGGCAGTTTGTTCAAAAAGGGGCCACATATGAAAAGAAAAAGTAAGTGAAGGAGGCTGATGTTGCCAGATGTGTGTGTGTGTGTGTGTGTGTGTGTGTGTGTGTGTGTGTGTGTCTGTGTGTCTGTGTGTGTGTTGTTACTCCACAGTGAAGGGAGCAGTGCTGCATTTGAATGAAATGTGACGCAGGCCTTTTTTTTTTTTTTTAGAAATGTGGTGTTTACATGTCAAAGCTTGTGTTTGCTCTGCACGACATTTTCTTTACACTTACAGCACACAGATCCACCTACCAGCCCAGGTGTGTGAGCTTTGGCACTCAGATTTAGGTTTCAGATCACACTCACAGTATACATGATCCGGCTCGTTCTGTAGTGAACATATATGAAGGGAATATGAGTGAAAACCTTTTATCTAATGTTGATTTTTTTATTTATTTTTTTTATTTTTACTCTGAAAGCTCAGATCTGGACAGTCAGTAAGTGGCTTCAAGTTATTTCCATCTGCTTCCTGCTGCACCATCAGGAAACCCTCCGCTCTGTTTTACATATTCAAAGTGTTGTAGTTTTAACAGGCGCCTCCTGTTATGTCTTATTATCTCTTATGCACCATCTTGCAGCTCTTAACTTCTCCTCTTGTGGAATTTCAGAGATGAAGTTTTGTTTGTTTGTCCCTGATCTCTGAGCTCCGGTCCTGTGCTCTTGTGTTGATGTAGGTGTTTCCAGTGTCGTGCTGGTGAGCCGTCAGGATGAGGCCTGGTCAGCTGATCCTCCCCACCACCACCACCACCACCGCCGCCACCGCAGTCGCTCTCCTCTTCCTCCTATCAGGACTGTCTCTGACCTCCGGCTGCAACAAAGCCCTGTGCGCGAGCGACGTCAGCAAGTGCCTCATACAGGTAAGAAACTTATAGAAGCTTTCTCTGAGAGCTCTGGAGGCTGAGTTTACACGGCAGTCGCACAGTGAACAACCCAAACGCAGCTAAACTAGTTTCTTTCTCATCTTTCTGGTCTAAAATAATTGAACCCACTGCACCACCGGATAGGATTTTCCATACGTTGAATTGTGCCACAGTGATTTAAACTGCATGAAAATGTTGTTTGCACCTTGAAAAATCCTGTGCTCACTGTGGATTTTCTACTCTCGACATCACTGCTCGCACACAAGCTTCACCTTGCTCAGGCCACTGTGTGTTCGCAGACAGATAATCTCTGCTGAGAGCTGGACACCGTCCATGAGTGTGATGTTCTTCTCTGTAGATGAAAGCTGCAAATCTCTGTGTGAAGGCATCCAAGTTCAGGCTTTTCATCCTACACTGTTACAGCTGTTTCTGCATAAACACAAACTGAAAGAGGTACGAATGAAATGTTGTCTGCAGCGGAAGTTACTTCCAGTTAAGAAGTTTGGATTTTTTAACTTTTTAAATCTGCCTGAAATTGACTGAAAAATGCAGCATTCCTTCAATGTGCAGCTGAATTAAGTGGAGGAAAATATGTCTCAGCCGTTCTTTCTTCTTTTAAGCATCCGTGCCAGTTTCATACAAATACTTCACATAAAAACAAATATTCAGCAGTGGCCAAAGTCAAGTTAAAATCCGCCCCAGTTCAGAACACGATGGATATTTGGACCTGAGAACAAAGATGGAATCTGTTGTGAAGAATGCAGATACATTCCTTCGATAAGCCAAGAAACGCCTTGGAGGAAGGTTTTTCCCAGATTGAGCTGCAGAGGAGCAGAGATGTGGATTTATCCACAGTGAGTGTCCTGTTTTTATAGACACCTGTTCTGGTCTCGGCCTGTCAGACTGAGGCTGGTTAGTTTCTGAGCACAGGAGCAGGGGATCCTGGTAATTCTTTGATCTATTTTCACGTCAAGTCCCCTGCCCCCCTTTTTTGACTTTTTAACATCACTTCCTCTGTGTCACATTTTCCCTCATGTCTGAAGCCCAGTGGCTGATGGGATGAGGGGTGGTGCCCTCCGAGTCAACACACATTCTGTCATGCTCTCTTGTTATTTTGAGGAAAAGATTAAAAAAAGGTGTTGGCCCGTCTTTCCACCACCTGTCAAGTTAAATCTGAGCTGCTGCTGTGTGTGTGTGTGTGTGTGTGTGTGTGTGTGTGTGTGTGTGTGTGTGTGCGCGTGTGTGTGTGCACAAGTGCGTGTGTGTGCACAAGTGCGTGTGTGTGTGTGCACAAGTGCGTGTGTGTGTGTGTGCACAAGTGCGTGTGTGTGTTCAGTGGCTCTGCCTCTCTCATTAACATCTTTAAAGTACTGTATTTAACCTCAGTGGCTGTTTCACCTGTTTGACCTCAGTCACTGTTTTGCAGGTAGTTGAGGTTGACGGGCTTTAACACAGTCCTGACACAGGAAGCTGGGCTCTGAATGCGAATGAAGATTTCTGCTTGGAGATGAGAAATGACGTCAAACAGAAAGAACAAATTTTAAGTAGAGCTGAAACGATTAGTCGATTGACAGAAAATCAATCTGGATAATCAATGAATAATTTAACATGGCAAATGTTCACTGGTTCCAGCCACTTGAATGTGAGGATCTTCTGCTTTTTTTTTTTGTTTGTTTTTATATAATTATACATTTATTATATTTAGTGTTAAGACTGTTGGTTTGACAGAGCAAGCTTTCTGAAGACGTCACTTTGGGCTTTGGGAAATTGTGATGAGCACTTTTCACTATTTTCTAATTTTATAAATGATGAAGTGGAAGAAAATAAAACGGCAGCTATAATTTTAACCAAACCCACGTAGCGTTTTGTGGATACAAAGATTGCTGCTGGGCCCTTATTGTGGTGATTTGGTTAAAGGCCAGTTCATTTAGGAACATGTAATGTCACAGTGTCACACAATGAGTGAATACTGCAGGGCCCGCCTTAGTTTACTTGTTCAGATTCCTCAACAAATGTGCAGTTAACTCAGTTACTAAAATACAACTGGCATGCAGTGAATCTGGGGCATTTGGGGCCCTCAGCAGTCTGGGGCCCCTGGACAGTTGCCCACTTTTCCTGGTTGGTAACGCAGCCTTTGCTCTTTTCCAAATTGGACAAAGTAAACCTCAACTTTAAATTATATGTCACTAAAAGAGAAACTCGCCTCGCGGCAGCCACTGACAGTGTTACAGCATCAAGCTGCAGCACATAAATGTTTGCTTTGAAATGCTTTTTATTAGTATTTATTTAGTTCATCAATCAAAAACAAACCAAAGACCTGGAGGCTCGAGGCCGGAGGATCAATCAGTAGATGAAAGGATGAATTCAGGTCGCAACATTAGAAATGTAATGGCCTGAGTTTTTGTAAAAACTAATATTTTTACTCTCAGTTGATTTTTGACGAACCACAATCCATCTGGATTTGCATAAAACCTGTTGCTCAAAGACAAAATGCAAAAGCTTGGAGCTGCAGTTGCTGGTTCATTTAATGATTGATTCATCTGTCAAGTATTTTTTACAATTATCTGATCGATCAATTTTCCTAGCGCTTGAGGTGATGTCAGCAACAGCCCAAAGGTGTTTGATTTACGATGATCAAAAACAGAGAGAGACATTTGAAAAGCTACAAGCGGCAAATGTGTTTTTGTTTTTTGTTTTTTTACTAAAAGGATTCATTGATTATCAAAATAGTCACTGATTATTTCTATAGATGGACTAATCGCTTCAGCTCTGCTACAGATGCCACTATTCGCCCATGATACATATTTACGTTCTGAATGTGGAGATTGAAGAAGTCTACCTACAAAAAATTAAATCTAAGCAAGAAATAAAGTTTCTTCTTTTTCTTTTTTACAGACTGAACTTTTCAGTTTTAGCCACTTTAAGTGATTACACTCTATATTTTCAGCCTTTTTTTATTTTTTTTATTTTTTTATTGGCCCAAACTTATTTCTACCAAGTACCCAACATCTGCTCCCTCTGGCTTCAATTTCTGCAAAGATTCAAACATCCTGTTATCAACAGAACATTTGTGGCTCCACTCCCCCCCCCCCCCCCCCCCCCCCCCTTTACTTCCAGGTGGCTTATTTCGCCTGATGAATCATTGCTCAGGACAACGAGCTCTGTAGCTTCCGCGACCCCGCCGACACCAACTCGCTAGCTGTCAGAGGCGAGAGCGATGGTGCGTGTGCCGTGAAGGAGAAAAGTTTTCCGCCTCTAGCCCCTCTGTAGAAGCTCCATGTTGCTTGTGATTAGTGGGATCTGCTGTCCGACGCTCGCTTTTTACGCTCTGCTGCCATCTCAAGTCATTTGTCTGAATTCCCCAAAACCCCTGAGGGTGGGAGAACATGAGAGGAGGAGGGAGGGGAGGCTGAGGTCAGGAGGAGGTGTGTGTGTGTGTGTGTGTGTGTGTGTGTGTGTATTATGTGTGTGTCTGTGGGGGGAGGTTGGTTGAGGGAAACATACAGTGGGGAACCTGTGAAGTGTGCAGCAGAGATTCACAAGCCAGCTCTGTCCAGGCCCGGCTGTGGAGCAGGGTGGGGCAGCGGATTTCAAACACACACACACACACACACACACACACACACACACACACACACACACACAGACACACACACACACACAGCAGCAGCGGCAGCGGTCGCTCTGCACATGTTCACTTTCTCTCCAGAGTCCTTTTGTCTCACTGCAGCTGGGTTTTGACTGATTACAGCGGTTTCCTCTTTGTAGCCAGAGGAGCCTAATGAGAGCTGTTGAAGTGGTGGCGATAACCTCATCCATCCTCATGGAGGAAAGGGTTGTTTGTAAGGCTGCAACTAAAGATTATTAGTCTGTCACTTAGTTTAACAATTGTAAAATGTCAAAATGTTAAAAAAAAAAAAGAAGAAGAAGCTCATCACATGTTAAAAAATGCCAGGGTGAATTCTTTGGCCGTTCAAAAGTCTACAGTCACATAAGGTCACGTCTTCTCTTTGGTGATCAGCAGCAGTTGTTTGAGTTCTGAAGCAGATCATCCTTGTCGTCTTTTTGCATGTCACCGACTGGATTGAAATCTTGTGACTCAGAGTTTTGGCTCTTTTACTGTTTTTGTTTATTTGATTGGTTTTAGTTTTAGTTGGATTTATATGGAATCTTCTTTGGGGCGGCACCAGCCGAGAGCAGAGACCCATGAAGTTCACAAACAAGTAAGGAGACAGGTCACAAGTTTCCTTCCCGCTTTTTCCTTTTTATAGTTTTGACATTTTGGGAAATATGTTTTTTTTTTTTTTTTTTGCAGATGTAGGTGAGAAGATCGATGCCACTCATAAATAGAAGTGATTAGCTTAGCTTAGCATAGAATAGCGAAGGGCAGCAGGAGGAGGCAGTTAGCCTGGCTCAATCCTAAATTTAAGAATAACCCCTACCAGCACCTTAACACCATGGATTGTTCATTAGACAATGAGTTAATATTTTAACTCAGAGTTTTTTTCCCTGTTTCCAGTCATAATGCTAAGCTAAGCTAACATAAAGGTGCTGGCATGTGTGTATTTAAAACAGTTAAACTGTTAGCTGTTTTCACCTGCTATGCTAACAGCCTCGCAGCTCCAGCTCCACGTCTGATAAAACAAAATCTGTTTCCATGAGATGGTTTTAAAAAAAAAAAAAAAAGGTACATTTTTCTGTGATTTGTGAAATATGAGCTGCGTGTTTTTCCCCTGGGCAGCTGTTTAGTTTCTTATAATTCCACCTTTGAGAGTCATAATTACTCATGGGATCAGATCTTGATCAGAGGTTTGGGGATTGAGATGCTGGTGATTAAGTGAGCTGTGTGTGGTTTCGCAATCCCTCACTGGTGAGTCATTGGAGAGTCTTTTATCATTGCTGGGACTGTTTACGTGTGGGAGACGACTTGTGCAAAGATATAATGGAGGAGCGGGGGAAGTAGAAATTTAAGAGTGAGAGAGTATAAAAGGAAGGGAGGAGAGTGACTGAACGGAGAGAAAAAACAAGGGAGAAAGGGAGGGAAGGAGGGGGAAAGTGTGTTGTAGGGAGGGGGTGGGTGGGGGGGCAGTCGTGTTCTGTTCTCCAGGTGTTTTCTTCTCCCTCCCTCCCTCCTCCTGTTTCTCCCCCGCCGCCTCCCCCCATCGCTGTGACCTTGACTTGGAGGAATGTGCTCCCTGTTCAGGGGGGAGAAAGAGGAACTCCTCTGGCAGTCTCACCCACTTTTCAGTCCCACCTACACATTTCAGTTTAGTTTCCTTCGCTGCGTCTCCGTCCCCAGAGAGTCGAGCTGCACCGAAGCCGAGGAATGAGCCTGTTTTTCGTAATGTGTGTGGAAGAGTTGTGGGATCAGCGGAGGTCTGTGTTTTTGGATGTTTGCAGAAGCTCTTGTAATAATACCTTCCTTCCATAAGAAGCACCATGAGAATTGTGTGTGTGTGTGTGTGTGTGTGTGTGTGTGTGTGTGTGTGTGTGTGTGTGTGTGTGTGAAGGAAAGTGAACCCAGTGAACCAGATTATTATCACAAATGTTTCTCATAAATCCACTAAAATGAAACTACATTTTTATGTCTCTGCGACGGCCAGGGCCAGAGGCATTATGCTTTCCATTCGTCCCATTCCCGTGAACACGATATCTCAGGAACGCCTGCAGGGAATTTCTTCAGATTTGGCACAAACGTTCACTTGGACTCAAGGATTAATGATTGGATTCTGGTGGCCAAAGGTCAAGGTCATTGTGACCTCACAACACACAGTTTTGACCATAACTCTATACTAAACTATAAACTATAATTCATACGTTGATTATCACACAATTTAACACAAATATCAAATGGAATGAAATGATGAAGCGAGGCAGTAAGTTTGGTCAGTATAAAAGACCATTACTGTTACATTACTTATCCTTCTCACATTACAGAGCAAACTGTAATCCTATTGTTTAGGGAAATAACATTTAGCTTTCTTTTTATTTCCCAAAAATGGCTGCAACTTTTTTTTTTAAATCATGACACACTTTTGGTCACAGGTTGTGTGGTTCACTCATGGCTGAATCACTGTATACCACGTGGATCTCCATCATTTGATAAATTGCACATTTGTTTGAACTGAAGTATAATCAAGTATCAAGGCTTTCTCTGGAAGAGGGTTGCTGCTGTAGTTTTAATCTGAGTTTAAATTTCAATTAAATCATTTGTTTGAGTCATCAGCACATAGAAAACCTTGGTCAAGGCGATGCTTTGTTCCATCAGAAGAACTGCAGTTATTTTCATAATTAATATGTCTGACGGTTAATGTTTTTAATAATCGATTGATTGTTGAGTGTATAAAATGTCAGACGATATTAACTAATGTCCATCGTTATTCCCTGAAGCTTGAGTTTTCTTATTGTTTTTGTCATCTGAACAAAGTTAGAATTATTTGAGAGGCTGTTCCCTGTGAGCATCTGCTTAAAAATGACTTCAACAGTTGTCAGAGCTGCACACTTGATTCTTGATTTGAGACATTTGAGACGCATCTTATTTATCACTTACTTGACACTTAACTCCCCTAAGACTTGACCTGGTTTTGACCTTGTGAAATAATGGACCAATAAAAAATAAGCAAGACAGCACTGGACAGGTCATTTATAGCCACACAGCTCGAACATCTCATCATTAGGCCTCTGCGTGTGAAGGAAAACCATTCAAGAAAATACGCTTGAATGGTTAAAACTTATACGTGTCAGAACCTGCTCTGTTCGTGAATAGAAGTACAGTGGAGTTATCACAGTGTCTGTTTTGTGGACACGATAACACACTTGGAGAAATACCACCACTGGTTGCTCCGTCTTGTAATGGCTTGTGTGTAATAGTCACTGTACGTGAAGCAAACCTGCTGTTGCTCTTTCTGTTGATGTGTTAATGGTACGTCTCCTGTTTGTACAGTATGTCTACATGTTGCCTTCTGCCTGCTGTGTGATATGTTTTTACTGCTGCACCTGTCAGACCTGGGTCTTTTATTATAAAACATATTGTATGTGTAGTTTTGATGTGAGATGAACCGTTCCCATTTCCTAAAATTACAAACAAGACATCTTAAGGGTCCCATTACACTTTCCCTGTGTTTCATCTGAAGTGTTGATCCACAAGAAGATATATTTGTGGTTTTAAGTAACAAGAACAATTTCAATGTAGTTTTACATCTCCTCTCTCAGGCTTCTCTCTGGCGCTCTAGTAGCAACAGGTTGATCAGCCAATCAGAGGACAGGAGGCTCTGAGCCTCTCTTCTGATTGGCTGATTGTTTTCTGAGTGATCAAATAAAAATCTAGCAGATTTCAGGTAAACACTCGGGGAGAACAATAAATCCTGCAAGGGTGGATGGTGGGTCCAGGTGGGTTGGGCTTGAGACGTGAGGCCCGAGAGCGACTGTATAGTTGTGACATCACAAAGTTACGGAAGTCCTGACGGCTCGTTTTAAGACTTAGTTTCTGAATACAGGCTGTGTGCATTTCTCTCTGAGACTGCAGCTGTAAAACATGGTTCGATTAAGTGGATTTTCATATTCCATACATCTGTGATTGGTGTTGGCAGTGTTGTTTATACTCTCTCTAAATCCCAAATAACTTTATTTGGGATCTATTTGGCTGTTATCAACAAAACACAAAGGATACCCCCAGTTTAGAGCCCACACAGGCTCAAATATATATGTCAGGTCTGATATCTGCTGCTCCGCTTCCGCACTGTTTTCATCTACAATTAAAACAATGATGAAGTGAAACAAATCTAATTATCGGGCTGTCGTACACTATTATCCATGACATTTTGGTAGTAACAGAAGTGTTGAGGATCAGTGATGATGTTTTTCTGTCTTAATGTTTTGCTGACAAATGCTGTTTGTGTCCTGCAGGAGCTGTGCCAGTGTCGTCCGTCTGACGGGAACTGCTCCTGCTGTAAGGAGTGCATGCTGTGTCTGGGGAACCTTTGGGAAGAGTGCTGCGACTGTGTGGGTGAGTGCAGCGGCTCATTTCTTAGCAACATGTTTTCAAGCTGACAGCGAGTTAGTCAGCATTATTTTTGCACTTGGAAAACTTTACACGATCCCATCCATGCTGTCGTCCAGTGACTGAGCAGGTTCAGACGGGCGGTTCAGCAGGACACACGGCCGCTGAGCTCAACATCTGTAAAAGACATTAGTGCCAGCAAAGATTACGTTCCAGTTGTAGAGACCTAAGTTTGTCAGGTTTGTATTGGACTGTTGCGTTTCAAAAAAGATCTGCAAGGCACAATTTGAACTGATTTTGATGTAAATATGGAATATCCAACTCTAAAGTTGCATTTTGTTTACTGAATTCATCTTGAATTTTTTCCAGTGTTTGATTGAATTGAACTATTGTTCCCAATCCAGAACCCCTCAGAAATGATTCAGATTTAAGTCAAATAACACAGGGGTTATATAAGGGAAAACACTCAGAGAGAACACTAAATCCTGCAAGGATGAAATAAAAGTCGACAAGTTATGTAAGGCACAGTTAGGAAAAGGAATTAAGATAAAAACTCAGTTTAACTCCACAAATTCATTGACCCTGGGGGGATGTTTTACCAGTTTAACATTTTTTAAACCCCTAAACAGAGATCCAAATTGAATGGAAACCAGTTCTCCGTGCCATTAGCGGGGCGTTTACAGCCTGCAGTGTTACCAACATGAGGCGTTTGGCCATAACTTTTTAGAAACTTTTACTTTTTTTTTTTTTTCAAAAACCAAATGTAGAGACTTTTTAGACAAAGCTTGACTACTTAGAAGAGAGTCCGCGATGAAGGCCACGAGCCGAAATGCATCGGTTTGATAAAGTTTACTGCTGCTGCTGTTGGTGGAGTTTTGACCTCTTTGGACTTTTTCCTTTCTCCATGCACATTGAAACCTTTGTTTCTACTTAGACAAGAGATCCCAGTAACGCCCTGTCCTGCGTCTACTCTGTTGTTCAGTGAGTGGCAGAGAGACAGAGGCTGTGCACTGTGTGAGAGACGACATCCGTCTGCTTTAAGCTGTAGCCCACAGCTACTACTAAAAAGTACAAACAGGGGCGTCGTGTGGCGTAGTGGTCTAAGCAGGCGCCCCATGTGTAGAGGCTACAGTCCTCGCTGCAGTTGGCCCCGGTTCGAATCCCGCATTGGACGGCCCTTCGCTGCATGTCATTCCCCCTCTCTCTGCCTCCCCGTTTCCTGTCTCTCTCCACTATACTGTCCATTAAAGGCATAAAAAGCCCCAAAAAATATACTTTAAAAAATAAAAAGTACAAACAGTTAAAGACGGTAAAGGAAAATACGGAAGAACAAAATGATTTCGGCACTAATCTCCCTCCGTACATTCTGTTGATCTCAGTCGCCTCACAGCCGAGCTCTTTCTCCCTGTAAAAGGGAGGCTGTGGCTTTAATGCACTTGGCGTTTGATAAGCGTTGCAGGTTTAAAAGAGGGATCGGTTCGCTCAGTGTAACTGCTCCGATACGAGATGAGTGTGAGGTGAGTGAAGCCAGATACTGAACGAGTCTCTGAGAAGTGACAGTGTGGATGTTGATGCGAAGCAGAGCCGAGAGGAGCGCCGTTCATCTGGGCTCAGGAAATTAAAGGAATACTGTCCCCGCAAAGTGACACCTACGCACATGTACAGGCGGTCTCGAGGTCGTGCGGGAGATCAAAGGATGAAGAAGCTGGTGGAGGGGGGGGGGCTGGGTGGTCGACCTGCTGAGATGAACTTTGACTTTCAGCCTCTTCCCAAAGTGCAGTGGGGGTTTAAATCCCCGGGAGATCCAAAACAACCGGATTTGTGAAACAGGAAAACATTTGGCTGGTGAACTCTTCTTCATCTGAAACCCACTTCAAACCAGCAGGGGCGGGTCCAGCAACTCTCTGTTGTCGGGTGGTTGGTTGGGGGGGGGGGGACGCCTTGAAGGAATTTCTTCAAATCTGGCACAAATCCTCAGTTGGACTCAAGGATGAACTGATTAGATTTTGGTGGTCAAAGGTCAAAGGTCACTGTGACTTCACAGAACATGTTTTTTGGCCATAGCTCAAGAATTCACACGCTATTTATGACAAAATACACTTAATACCATTTATTGAATTCTTTCTTCTTCACTACATATATGAGTTCTGGTCGTTCTGCATCTCCTCGTGGTCATTTTGCCTTTTTAGCCCTTTTTTAGTTGTTTTCTTTTGCGCGCCGTTTTGCATGTCTATGTGGTCACTTTATGTTTCTTTATAGTCTACTACAGCTATTCTCTAGTTTTACGAGTTGTAAAACGACACATAAAATGAGATGGTGCGTGTCGTGGTTGCTTTATGTCTTGTTTTGTGTTTCATATTTTGTCTCTAGCTTTTGTGCTTTTGTGTTTTTTTTCTAAGTCTCTGTCGTCATTTTGTTCCTTTTAGTCGTCTTGTGCCTCTGTGGTTGTTCTGTCTCTCTTTGTACTCATTCTGTGTGTCATTGTGGTTTTGTGTCTCTTTTCGTGCAACTCTGTCTTCTTGTTTTACATCTCTCTGTAGTTATTTTGTGTCTCTTCATAGTTGCTTTGAGTTGTTCAACAAGAACAAACACTGGTCCTGGTCCTGGTCCTGGTCCTGGTCCTGGTCCTGGTCCTGGTCCTGGTCCTGGGTTCCCGTGCTCTGTAGACCTGCTCTGTAATCTATCCATGATCCTATCAAGCCAAATACCTAGCACCTTCTGACTCTGGTAGTTGGCGGACTTGGGGGGCCCATACCACCCCATCCAGCCCCTCTGGCCCTGCCCCTGCAAACCAACAGGCTCTCAGATCAGCTTTGACAGACAGATATTGCTCTACATGCCGACAAGGAGGCTTTATTAAAGCTCTTTCATGTGGAACACAAATACATGCATCTGACTCTGAGCGCTGGACTCGCTGCTGCTGCTGCTGCTGCTGCTGCACAGATGTTATGGCGGTGGAGTTTTCCTCCTGGACAGACTTTTTACAACGCGCTGAAGACAACCTGTAGCTTGAAGCATCAGTATAGTTCTCATTTTTCCTCATTTCTCATTTTTTCTGTCAGCACTAGCCCTATGACCACTTTGAGTAAGTTTCCACTCTAAACACGTTATCTATGCCAAACACTGGCTACTTTGAAGTGTGTATCTGCGAGTGGTTAGAGCAGCCCTGCAGAGGAGCGGCGGGGAGAGTAGAGGACAGTTTGTATTTTAGAGGAAGGGAGGAGGCAGGAGGGAGGACACAGAGGGAGGACCCATGTGTACGCTTTATCTAAAACAGCTGCTCTGGCTCTGCTGTTCGCACTGGTTTGTAATCCAATTCCTCTGTCAAACTCCGCTCCTCATTAAATGATTTACCCATTAGCTATAATTCACTTTGACTCATTTCAAGGGTTAGAAAGATCATATCTGAGGATGTGGGGACTTTGTCGAGTGATTGCTACTGTATTTGGAAATTAAATGAAGTGTTAAAAAGACCCTGATTGAGACAAGATACTCTGACAGCGGTGTGGTTTGACTGAACTGCGCTCGTGAGCTGAAATGTGTGAAGCAATTAAACTGTTAAACCTGTGTGTTTTCAGTGCAGTAATGATTTGCAAATAAACTCCCTTGCCAATGCGCTTAAAGGGTCAGTTTTTACAGTTTGATGGTTTTTAGGCAAAATAAATAAAATAAAATAAAAATTTTGTGTTATCCACCTAAATTGCATACCTGGCAGTGTAGAGAACCCGTTAAAGGAAACAATATTTAGATCACAATGTAGTGAAAGTAATAACGAACAGTTAAATGAATAAATACAAATGTGAAAAATTGTACATTTATTTTTTTTGATACTCTTTAAATTTTAGTTTACTTTGGTTTAGTTGCTGTGGAGAGATTTGAACTTATAGACTCAGTATTTCCTAATACTAGCTGCAGACCTGACCCCAGTGCAATGGAAGTAAATGGAATTGGGTTTGTAAAGCTTACAGCATTGAAATGTACTTTTTCAGTGTCAAGTAAAAATAAACAGTAATTCAGTAGTATCACTCAGTTTTTATAGGGCCTATTTACTCAGTTGTAACTACTTGTCTCTGGAAATAAATGTTGCTCTTTTGATATTTTGAAATGTAACTTTCATTGTATTGGTGTTGCAGCAGAAATCTCAGATGAATATGAAAACCTGCTCAACTAAACCCAACTATGTGACCCAACTATCTGCATGATGTGACCCGTTAATGTCTTCCTGCATCTCTTTGTGTCAGGTATGTGTAACCCCAAGAACTACAGCGACTCTCCGGCCACGTCGAAGAGCACCGTTGAGGAGCTCCACCGTCCCATCCCCTCGTTGTTCCGCGCCCTCACGGAAGGCGACGCGCCGATCAACATGATGGTTGTGTCCTTCCCCGTCGCAGAGGAGCTGTCCCATCATGAGAACTTGGTGTCCTTCCTGGAGTCGCTCGACAACCAGCACCAGAACGTGTCGGTGCCCGGCAACAGCATCCACGCCAGCTACGACACTCAAGGTAACGCCAGACTCATCCAAAGTTATTTCAGCTCACTAAAATGTATTTGTTCACACTTGTCATAAGCTTCTCATAGACATATGAATCCATATATTGAGAGTCACTCTTTACAGGAAGGTGAAGACTCAGTTTTTCAAAGTAAAAGAGAGGTTCTCATGGGTCTAAAAATTGTGTCCATCCTACAGTAACTTGCATTTAACTTGAGAATTTCCAATTGTGAACTTGTACGTCTATAATAACATTTAAGAGGGAAATGTTGTAGGGCTGCCACAGACCATTATTTTCCGTCACAGTTTAATCTGGTGATTATTTTCTTGATTAAATGTTTTGTCAATAAAATGTCAGATAATGGTGAAAAATGCCAAAGTTTGATCTGCAGTTTAGTGTCAGATATCTCAGTGTAAAGCAGAAGAGTCCTCCAATCCACATATGAAGAGGCTGCAACCGGTGAATGTTTGGTACTTTTGCTTTAAGAAAAAGACTAAAACCATCAATCGATTATCAACTTAGTTGTTCATTAATTTTAGTCGTTTAGCAGACTAATCATTCCAGATGCACTTTTTACTCCCCTACATGTAATCAACAGCTGTAGTCAGTATTTACATTGCTGATTCAATTTTATACAAAAATAAAATAAATAAAATCAAATGCATTTTTACAGATTAAACTACCTGAAGTTTCTCACTCTCGACCAGCTACAACATTCAAACACTGCCCCGGGCTGATGTATCAGAAATAAAGATTCACAGCTCTAAAAATATATTATGTGTAATGAATACTTGTGCCACTGCCCGTGACTATCTTACATGAACCGAAGATGGATCCTTCTATTTTAAGACACGTGAAAGCAGCTGTGATTAAGTGTATGAGTGAGTTTCTCATTTGAAAGCTGTGCTGAAACGTTAAGATTATCAATCAGTTTTTCAATCCCCAGATTATTAATCAATGGCAAGTTTAAAAAAGGCAGTTGCCTGTTAAAGTCATGAGTCAGGCGAAAACATGAAACACTGGCTGGTTCCAGCTCCTCAGGTGTGAATATTTTCTGTTTTATATCATTACAAATTAAATATCTATGGGGGTTTTTTGACTGTTGGTTGAACAAAACAAGTAATTTGAAGATGTCACCTGGGAAATCTTTTGTGACATTTTTCAACATTTTATGACATTTTATATAATTACTGTTACCAAGATAGAGTGGGTTGTCACTTGGCATTTGATGACGCGCTGTCTCACATTGGTTGTGAGCCTCTGCATCATTGCTTGCGTCAAATCCATATGACTAATAAAGTTTTTGAATGAGTTACACATGAATTACACCACATGAGAAAATTCAAGCTTTACTTACATTTTTCTTGTTATTACATAGTTTTCTGGTCATGTCGGGTCCAGTCAGATTTTTCATTTGCATCTTTGCCCGCCGTGCTAATAAAATCAGGCCCGACCTAGAGCTGGAGTAGACTACAAAGTCTTCATGAGACCAGTTCGGGTTGGGTCAGACTTTCATGGCTTCAGGGAAACGGTGCTGCCAGAAGGTCTCCAGTTCATGGAATTGTAACTGGGTTGAAAGTGTTGTTCTGCTGCCATTTTTTATTTTCATTTGCGGCTGTTTTGGCTCACTCTCTCTAAACCAGGGCTATTTGCTATAAAGACACACTCATAATAGGAGCGTTCCCGCAGAGCTGAGCAGTTAACTCATTAAGCTCACCAAAACATATGGTCATACTTAGCTGCTGCAAATTCATTTCATCCCTGAAGTAAAAAAGTAGGAGCATTGAGGGTTAAAAGTAATTACTTTAAAATGTTGCTTGTTTTCATAAACCACATTTACTGGATTTGTGACTCACGTCTTCTGCTTTGCCTGTCCCTTTTTTTTTTTTTAATTTCAGAAAACATGTGCACAGTGGTCTACTTTGACGACTGCGTGTCTATCCGTCAGTGTAAACTTTACTGTGAGTCAATGGGAGGATCCAAGTACCGCTGGTTTCACAATGCGTGCTGCCAGTGCATCGGACCCGAGTGCGTAGACTACGGCAGCAAGGCTGTGAAGTGCATGAACTGTCTTTTCTGAAGTGCGGGACATATTGGTACCAAATGTCTGGGCTATACCAGAGGACTGAGGGCAGAGGAAACTATGACTGTTATGTGTTAGCATTCCTCGGTTACCTTGTAAAATACCCCCTACACCCCTCCTCCTACCCCTGCAAATTGTTTTTATTCTGCTGTTATATTTCACTGTATATTTTTAGATATGTTTTCAATAGTGTTTTTTACTAGAGGTGTATATGAATAATGTATTTTTACAATTATGGTCTGCTAAATCCCAGTCTCATGATGCCAAATAAAGAAAAGTTTGGTGACGTGGACTGCTTTGTCTCACAGGAAGGAGTCTGATTTTCAAATGTCTTTTCTTCACGTACTATATTTTGTTAAAAAAAAAAAGTATAAAAAGGCCCAGCATGAGTGGAATAGTAAATGTTTGTCTTCTCTGTTGCCTGTCTCCTGCTCTAATCTTAGCCTAGTGTTGCCTGACTCAGGAAACGCATCATTTCCTGGGAAAACAAAGTTGTTATTATACTATTCTGGTCCACAGGTGTTCCAGTGCTCACTGACCGTCTCATGCAAGCGGAGGGGAAAGGGAACGTTTGCTGATGCCAATCTCTCACCGCCACACACAAATGCTCTTTGTAATGCCAGTGCATTTTCAAAAGGCAGCGGGGTGCCCTATCACTGATTCTGTTCCCAATTGGCATGCAACAGCAGTTTGCACAGACTAATGTACCAGACGCACAATGAGACCTTGTTTGTCTTTTTTTTATGATATTGAGTCACGACCTCATTTTGCTACTGCAGCTGTGGGTTTGGAGCAGACGCTGCCAACAAAGATCAGAGGACCAGTGGTGGAAGAAGCATTCAGATCCTTTTAATTAAATAATCCATTACAAATAAGAGGCCTGCATGAAATAACCTACTTAAGTAAAAGTACAGAGGTATTATCGACAAAATGTACTTTCAATATCAAACCAAAAGTAGGCCACTTGTTCTCCTGCTCTCTGATTCTATTTGACATTAGATTATTAATACTGGAAAATCAAAGTGTTAGCAGCATTTTATTGTTGCTCAAGGTAGAGCTAGTCTGAAATATGACCCCATCTACATTTTCTGTAATTAGTCAGAGGTTGAAGATCACTGGTTTAAAGCAATGTGGTGTATTTTATATTCTTATACTTTTCTTTATGTAAAATATTAATGTAACTTAACAATGGCTGTAAATGTAGTGGAGTAAAGCGTACAATATTTCCTCTACCTCTGAATGTAGTAGAATATAAATTTTAATTTGCATAAAATTGAAATACTCATGTAAGGTACAAGTACCTCAAAATTGTAGTCGATGAGTAAATGCTGGCTACTTGTACCACCACTGCAGAGGGCTAATGTGTTTCATATGTCAGAATGACCACCAGTCCTCTGGGTCCAACCACAGCGTTTGGGAAAGTACACATGATCCAGAATAACAAGTGGTTTCACCAAATTTAGATTACAGTTTCTTTTCAAAACAATGTTTGACAGTTTGTCGTGTCCACAGGTTTGAATAACAGCGAACTCGTGGTTAAGATCAAAACGATACCACAGCCTAAACATCCCTCATTAATTCCAGATCAGTCTTGGCCAAGAAACCTATATACAGTGTACATTTGTGGCGAGAGCTCCGTGCAACTGAGGCAATTCTATGTCGAACTACATTACCCATCGCGCACTTTTGCTGTAGCGCAAGCGCAGATGGGTTTATTTAGTATACGGACAGCCGGAAGCTCCACTCTGAAATTGACCGAACGGGATAGTGCGGGGTAAAGTTTCTTGTCTTTTGTGTTTTGCTTGTTCAGCGACAGTACAGCGGTTGCAAAATAGAGTTTAGCACCTGTAGCTAACTATGTTTCTAATGTTGGTTTCGTTTGGACGACACAGCGGTTTAAAACGTGACGGACAGGCTGGCTAATCAGCTAGCTGCTAAACTAGCTGAAGTAACGTTAGCATATGGGCCCTTCCATTCAGAGGACAGCTTCTACTTTATGACAGATTATAGTCTAAATATGCTTAAATTTATTGATACACAAATTAATCTGAGTACTTCAATAGTTAGTTGATGATATATGAGTGTTTGTATTTGGTTAGTTTTCCTTTGGAAACAGGACAGAGCAAGTAAAATCGTGAGGATAATCTGCCCACAGCGAAGGAAGATTAAGATATCAGACAGACAAAGAGACTTTATTATTAGTTTTATATTTAGAGTTCAGTAAAGACAGTGTTAGTTAATGTGTTACTGTTGTGTTGCATCAGTTATCACATCTATCTTCTTGGCACACAATGTAATTTCTTAGGAAAACTGTCCACTTCAATTTAAGAGTTGTTTCTAGTATCAATATGTAAAAGGAGATCTCCAGCTAGCTGTCAGTTTGAAAAACATTTTACAGTAAACAGCAGAGGAAGTTAAAGCTTATCCTTTTTAACCCCATTACGCACTTGCAGTGATAAAAACATGTAGCCTATAACGTGACAGCTTGGGAGTTCGTTTTTCTGCTCAATTTAACAATAAAAAAAGAAAAGAAAAAAAGAGCAGCATCAATAAATATCACCTGCACCTTGCAGACTGCAAACCACAAAATGTAATCAGAAAGACAACGTTTGGACGCCATTGCCATAGATCACCATTATACAGTGTTATCAGTTGGCACATAGGCTCTTCAATGACAGGTGTGATTAATCCTTTAACCCTCCCTATGTACTAAACATCTCAAACTGATGCAGTAGGACACAATGAAAACTCAATTAAAAGTGCAGTTATCCCAATGAGTAGGAGCAGTAATAGGGGCAATAATACATTAAATGTGTGCTATAAAATATATAATTTAATGTAATATTATATTTATATATGATATACAGTATATTCTTGGAACCCAACATACATTCATTTAAAAATGTTAATAGGAAAATATCGTGCAAACGTTCACAATTTCTTTCATATGTGAGACTAAAAACTAAAAAATCTGATATTTTTTATATATTTTTATTTTTATGTGACCATATGATGACAGGTGTGGTTAACCATCTAACCTGGTCAAGGACATGATCAAGAAGTTTTATCTTAAATAGGACTAAATTTTAATTTGCATACAATATTTCATATTCCTGATTATCAAATGATTGTGTGAACATCGAGCTCATCAGATGAAAAAATATCTGCTTATCGACACTCATCATGGCTCTTTCTGATAAATCACAGCTTCTATGGTTGGTGAGTTTGACTGTGGTTTCATTTTTACTGCCTGTGGATGTCAGAAGTAGGACATGGAAGATGGGCTTGTTCATATGGCAGAGCCCCATCTGGTGGGAGGACTTTACCGCTGCAGTTCTAGAAATGCAGAAATAATGTATGTTAGTCGTATCTTAGCACAAACCTGTATTTTCACTTTGTCCACTTGTCTGACATGGTTTTTGAACTTTGTGTACAAAGCTGTCTTTTCAGTGACACTTAACTGTAAGCCCCTGTATTCGATATATATTAGCAGTGCATAATAAACATGTAATAATGGCTTTTAACACTTTTTGAATTTGAAAATTTTGAAGTATTTATTAATGTAGTGTATTTGTCAACAATTATAACTTCTATTAAGTCATATTTTATATTATTACAACTTTGATTTGCTGTATAGAGCACTGGCAAACTTTTATTTAATCTGATAAACCCATTGAGATTGCGTTCCCTTTTGTGTGCGAGTCCTCTCTACACAAAACATAGTTGAGTCATATACGATTGTAGTACATATGCTGACTGGACCAAAACAATTCCAAACATCTTTAAATAGATTAGTTAAAAGTTTATATGATTAAAAAGGACTGGAAAGCTGGTGTTCCAAGTTCAGTTCACTATATCATCTTTAGTTCAAATGTGGTCTATATTAATAAAAGTCAGCAGACTACTGTCAGATAAATAATACCTGGATATCAACTGAAAAGATGTAGACCGGCTCTGATCTAAGCAGAATCTGCACTCCCTTGAGATTACCTGAGAGCTCTGCTTTGTATTGTGTGAGTATCTTATTATTCTGTTCACTGCAGGTGGGATGGAGAGGTGATGTGCCCCGAGCCAGAGGAGTGATAAGGCCAGAGCAGCCATGACCGAGTGCTTCCTGCCCCCCAGCAGCAGCCCCGCTGAGCAGCGCAGGGCTGAGCACCCAGGGGGCGTGGCGCGCACCCCCAGCTCTGAGGAGATCAGCCCCACAAAGTTCCCCGGGTTGTACCGCACCGGTGAACCATCACCACCTCATGATGGCCATCATCACGAGGCACCTGACGCCTACGTCTCAGATGATGACAAAGAGCACAGCAAGAAGAAGAACAAATTCAAGAAGAAGGAGAAAAGGAGTAAGAAATGATCCTGTAACTTGATTATTGAACCTGGAAATGGCCAAAAATGACAAAAAAAAATTTAGCACATGGTCACATTTTGTCAACCTCTGGACCAGAAAGCTCTGGAAAAAAAACAGAATTGAATTGAGAATACGTTAAGGTGACTTCTAGTAAAACTGTTGGCCAGAGGGATATGCTCCAAACTTAATAGAAATCTTTGAGTTTTTAGCCTGATTTCAGGTAAAGCTACATGCTTGTTTTATTCACGACAGACAGTGACACTTGACAATAGAGCAGCTGAGAACTGAATGCCATTGTAGTGTTGCTGAATGCCTCCTCACTTGTAGCTGTTGAGTAAAGGAAGGGCTTCGCATGTTTCCATCCTGTTGGCTGTTGTTGCCTGTAGCAGTGAAAAATCATCCTTTACTGAAAATGTTTTTCACTTAGTAGTTGTCAGCCCCTGTGTCTACTTTGTATCAGGATTTTTCCATGTCTGTATTTAGCTCCCACACCAGAGTACGGTGGGAGAGAGGAAGAGATGTGCAGTTTCAGGGCACACCCAGAGAGCTCTGTGAAGGTGTGTCTCAGGCAGTGGTGTGATACACTGTGCCCGTTCTGGGGGAAACCCAGAGTAGAGATAATTTGGAGGAGTAAAAAACTGTGTAGAGGCTGTTAACTGTCTTTGACACTATCCTGTAGCTGTGTGCTCTGAGGAAAAATATTTAAATCGAGCTGGTTCTGGAGAGGAGAGGCGTAAGGTGCAGTGGGAGCTATGCTAAATCGGTGGTTGACCTCTTTTCTAAGTCCCCATTCTCCCCCTCCTCTGCTATCTTCTCTCTCTCACACATCTCTCTTCCTGTTACTATTTCACTGCTATCATAGTTCTGTCAGAAGAGGAGGATAAGAAAACAGGGTTGTTTCTTCTCTCAGATCTTACCCTATTTCTGACTCTTCTTACTCTTTCTTTACTTTGACAGCGGAAGGCTACGCTGCCTTCCAGGAGGACAGTTCAGCAGATGAGGCCGAGAGCCCGTCCAAGATGAAGCGTTCCAAAGGAATCCATGTGTTCAAGAAGCCGAGCTTCTCCAAGAAAAAAGAAAAGGACTTCAAGGTGAAGGAGAAGGGCCCCAAGGAGGACAAGGCCAAGGATAAGAAATCTAAGGACCTGACGGCCGCAGATGTGGTGAAACAGTGGAAAGAGAAGAAGAAGAAGAAGAAACCAACCACGGAGGCAGAGCCAGTTCCAGTGGAGATCCCCACCTTCAGGCCAATCTTTGGAGCTCCTCTGGCTGAAGCTGTCAAGAGGACAGCTCTCTATGATGGCATTCAGCTGCCAGCCATCTTCAGAGAATGTGTGGACTACATTGAAAATTACGGCATGAAGTGTGAGGGTATCTACCGAGTGTCAGGTATAGAAACTTTGGGATGTTGTTGATTTTTATTTATTTATTTATATATATATATTTTTTTTCTTGTGAAAAAAGTTTTGTTATATGCAAAAAGTGAAAAACTAGTTTGTCGATTAATCTAATCTGTGTGTGTGATTGATCAAGGTATGAAGTCCAAAGTTGATGAACTGAAAGCGGCGTACGACCGTGAGGAGTGCCCCTGCCTGGAGGAGTACGACCCTCACACGGTTGCCAGTCTACTGAAGCAGTACCTCCGCGAGCTGCCTGAGAACCCGTTGGGTCGAGATCTGGCGCAGCGCTTCGAGGACGCCTGCGGTCGGCAGGTGGAGGCTGAGAAGGTGACAGAGTTCCAGAGGCTGTTGACCGAGGTGCCGCCGGACAGCCGACTTCTTCTCTCCTGGCTCATCACACACATGGACCACGTCATCGCCAGGGAGGCCGACACCAAGATGAATATTCAGAATATCTCCATCGTCCTCAACCCAACCATACAGGTCGGAGAAGGAGGACAGATAAAGCAGAAAACTTAGATTATTGGGGAAAAAAATAACAAAGATGATATGATGAAATGTTGCACAGAGAGCAGTAATTTAACAGCAACAGTCAAACTAAACATCAAAAAGAGAAATGGAAATTTGGCTCAGGCTCAACTGTACCTAAAAGATAAGAAACCTCCCCTTAGCAACAAACCAAGCGAGTTTTTATTGGATCAAAAAGTCAGTTCATCTTAGAAAACCCTGGCCCAGTTTAGTGAAGCTAATTTATTCCCACAGGGTACAATCTGTTTGGCTGCTCCACTTATTGTGAACCAACAACCAACAGCAGCAGGAGCCACAGCACTGTTAAATAAACAATTCTT
>NW_019524994.1:2541-49179 GCF_002814215.2 Seriola lalandi dorsalis | reverse complement strand
TTAAACGCAAACTGAGGGAGGCCAAACGCCAGGTGAGTTGTGTCTGTGTACTGTTGTATCTGTATGGATGTTTTTTTATATTTCTTTTTGAATTTCTGCTAAAGATGGAATTAATCATAATATAGCAAGCAGCTGCCTGTTTGGTTTCATTATTAATGTTGACTTCAGGTGCTTGTTCTGCCAATAAGGCAAATAAAAGCAATGGTTAGTTGCTCTTGTTTAGGATCGCTCCTGCCATAATTATGGGAATTATTTGCTGGAAACTGAGCACCAGATATTTTGTTATAGAGAACTTGACATAGTCTAGTACAACACCACCACTAACCATGGCCGCAAAAATTACATTAGACTTGAATTAACACCTAACACCAAACCAGAACTGCCTGACCATTATGTTGTCTCTCTTTATGTTTCCTCTGCTGGCCTCCAGGAGTGTGAGAGTAAAATCGCCCAGGAGATAGCAAGCCTGTCAAAGGAAGATGTTTCAAAAGAGGAAATGACAGAGAATGAGGAGGAAGTTATCAACCTTCTCTTAACACAGGTGAGTCATTCAGATAAACACATTACATACTTAAAAAAAATGTGCTCAGACCAAATGATTACCAGTAAACCTGGCACAAAAGCCTGAAATTGTTTGTCCTACTTTAGTTTAGTTTCACTTTCACTATAACAATAGATGGAATAACGGATGGAATAATTTTGTGATTTTTCCCACATCTTTTCCATATTCAGGAAAACGAGATCCTGACAGAGCAGGAGGAGCTCATCTCTCTCGAGCAGGTGCTTCGTCGACAAATAGCTACTGAGAAAGAAGAAATCGAGAGACTGCGAGCAGAGATTGCAGATATACAGAGGTAAGAGAAGACTGAGATCATTTTGAGTATGAAACATGTTGTAATGTGATGCACAACAGGCATGACATACCTTGTAAGTCCGTAATCCAGCAATGCTTTCCTCAGTCGACAGCAGGGTCGCAGTGAAACAGAAGAATATTCATCAGACAGCGAAAGTGAGAGTGAAGATGAGGAAGAGCTGCAGATGATTTTGGAGGATCTGCAGAAGCAAAACGAGGAACTGGAGGTGAGAAAAACATTCAGAAATTACTGGCCATTAAGTATTATCTTTCAGTTGAACTCTGAGTAAAATCTAGAAACTACATCACACTTGAAGAATAGACTGATTGAATTGGTTGATAAACAGTGACACTGAGTTTTTAATTTTAGGCATGGTTTTCTTTCTCTGGAGGCTTTTTTAAAGGTGGACCTAAACAATATAGAATAAAACCACTGATATATCTTATATATCTTAGTGGCGTAGCACAAAATCTGGTTCCCTTCATATGTAAAATCTCCCATTTTTTTAAATAACAAGTAACCACATGCATCTGTAGTGGTTATAATGCATTTAATAAAGTCTCAGCATATCTCAGCCTCTTTTCTCAACACACTGAATTTACTGGATGAAACTTCACTGTGAGGTTTTAATACATTATACATCATTATTTCTGTTACAGTTTCATTGTAACATATTGGCAAAATTAAGGTTAATTAGTTTCCGAGTAGTGCTAACCTTGTTGTAATATAGGGAGTAGCATGATAAAACTCCTAGAAATCTAAAGATACAATTCTTAATGGAGGGAGTAATGTTAAGAGGGAAGCTATTTGTAAGTTTAGCTGTTGCTACATAGCCAACATCAGCTTTAACAGCTGTTATATTACCAGTCTTGCCAAGACCTTCAGCCATTGTTGCGTCTGCAACACTAGAGGTTATAATACGTTTTCTGAGCAGTGCTATTTCTTCAGAGCAGACTCGACGCTACAGTGACTCTGTATCAGAAAGTGATAGTGAGTGACAGTCCGACTGGGCAGGGGCTAGCTGGTTAGCATGCTAACTTCAGTAGAAGAAAAGAATTGATAGAAATAGAAACAAAACAAATGGGCTGCTTATCACCACTGACAGCTCTTTATGAGTAGATGAATAAAGTTTGATTCTAGATTGTAACGTTTCCTTGAGACCTGCTAAGTAAACAGCTGTTAATACTAACGTTGGATGTGTAACAGTAACAAAACTTAATAACTCCTTGTAAAAAATAACTTAGCCAAAATAGTAAAATTCTTCCAATACTTCAGTTTTATGTAGAGGAAAAAGACAAAATAGAAATAGTAAAAAATTGCAGACTTTTTGAGGGCTCTCCGTACGCTGGGGCCCTAGACCCACTATGCCCCTTACTTCATCCCTGTACATTCTCTCTGAGTATTACTATATGAACTCGTAGGTTTCTTGAGCACTGTCTGTATTTTGTTGCCCTGTAGAACAAAAACACCCACCTGAACCAGGCCATCCATGAGGAGCAGGAAGCCATCTTGGAGCTCCGTGTACAGCTTCGCCTCCTGCAGAGCCACAAACTGCAGCAGGAACTGATTGTCCAGCCGCCAGCCGAGCAGGCACCACCTGCTCAACCAAGCCCAGAGGCTCGTAGCGATGAGCAAACCAAACGCTCTGTCATCACCACGGTGGCCGCCAGCACCGACACGCCTGCTTCGGCCAATGGAAAGGCAGCTAAGGATCCTTCAAAGCCCTCGCCGAGCAAAGACAGGAGAGATACCAACATGTGAGAGGTCAGCAGTGCATTTGGTGGCTCTGTGCTGCCGTACGTCTCTGCCGCTGGTCAGTTGTTCTGTAGTGTCACTTGTTATCCACTGGAGATTTCACATTGCTGGATCTGTGAGTTCATTAGTGATTGTGTCCACCAAGTGGCAGTCATGTAAAATTCTCTTATATGTCTAGTGTCTTTGGCGTCCCGACTCTGTCATCACAAATCAATTACATTGTTTCCCATTTTTCCATATATATAACACAAACACAAACGAACTAGGAATAGAGCAGCTGCTGTAGCGGACAACTGGCTACTAGTGAGAGAGAGGAGGGGGGACCATATTTTCAAATCCACAGTGCCAAGCCTGTATGAAGGATGAAGAGGGGGGAACAAAGCATGATAGGATTCTTAAAGCATGAAAGGGGATGGAAATGAGAGATTACAGAGGGTTTATTTTTCACAGGTAAAGACTTGAGAAATAATCACTAGATATATTCTCAGTCCCTGTAACTCTTTTTGTCATTTACCTAGATGCAAATTTGTCATGTTAGGATAGAGACCACTGTGCCATACCCAACAATGCCAGACTGGACACGTTTCCCCAAAGAACCACTATTACAAAAACCTCTTTGAAAAATGAAGAATTTATGATTGGTCTATCTATATATTATATATTTAAGTAGTATTCTGAAGAATACAAATGCCTATTCAAGAAATACATTGATTTTAAATTACAGCTTTTTAGTAATATATGAATATATGTATAAATATATTGTAGATGCTTTCTTTTCTTTGAACAGCAGTGGTGTTGTACGTCGCAGCTGACCAGTGGATGAAAACATGAACCGCAAACAAATATGCAGAAAAAGTATATTCATCACTGCAAAATGTTGACAAACAACTGGAGGCAGTTTCCTGTGTCGTGCAGTCATATTTTCTGTTATCTCTGCCTCTCGCACAAACAAGGAAACATGGGAAGTTACACTTCTCCTGTGTTATGATGGCATAACAAATCTGTAGGGATGACTTTTGTCTCCAGAATGTGTGCAGAGACACGCAGGAGGCTTATTTAGTTTTGTTGTATATTTGATCATGTTTTTTAACTCACAATGTGCGGAGTTGTGATTCATGGAATCAGCTGGCAGTTAGTGAGGGCAACATTAGTCAATCATTTCATTTCACAACTGATCCATGAGCATTGCTAAGTACTGTCAGTAGCATGGCCTGACTTACTTACCGTGTCTGTATATTATTGTAAAATTGCAAACATACTGTATTTTCAGCTCATATGTTTTGTCATATGTTTTTTTTTCTATTAATGACCTTTATGAACTATGCTAGTGTGACTGCGTCTGCTTTGGTCATGGGTAAATCGAAGCAATCTCATCTGGACTCATGATTCATTCGTGTTTATTAATCCTGTGACTGAAACATATAAATGCTAGATTGGGCTCAGAAGCTGCTCATAGGGTTATTTTCATATTGTTCCAAGCTTTTGTAGCTTATTGTTGCAGACAGAATAATGCTGTGAAGAATAAAGTGTCAATCCAAATAATTTCTATGAATATCTTGTCTCTGTCTTTTACACAAAGCCCAAGTTTACCTTTTTCCTCAAGTATGTTTGACTGAATGTGTAGTCTATATTTAGTGCTGCCCGTTTTCCATTACACATTCTTTGAATACTTTTCAGTCTCACATCATATTGAGGCTATAAAAAAACTTTTGCATCCATTTTAATAAAGTGAATTGTTTAACCGGTGAGTTTAGACTCAGAATCAAAGCTTGAGTATTTCAGAGATTAGTGGAACCACCCGACTTTTTTCTCTCATTGCTTTAACTGGTTTCCGATTTGGAAAGTAGACGCATCAAGTAGGACAAAAACAGCCATAAGAAGACCGGATATGGGCAAATGTTGTTTCAAAATTAAAGCATACTTTACATTTTTTTGACTGAATTATGAAATAAAAGTGTTCACATGTGACCTTTTTTGCCATGGTGTCTGCAGTGGTGAAATACAATTAAGAACATATTTAAATATTTCTGTATTACCATTATGCTACTTATACTCCACTACATTTCAGGAGGAAATATTGCACTTTTTACAGAAAACAATTTATTTCACACATTTAGTTATCAGTTACTTGGTATCATTTGTCTTTACATGCATAATAACAACACAATGTGATTTTGCTGAAAATACGTACTATACATACTATTCTTACTTGAGTACAATTTTGAATGCAAGACTTTTATGAGTTATGGAGTCTCTTTTATGTTACATTGCATTAATGTAATGCTTAAACTGTAATTTAAGTAAAGGATTTGAATACTTTTATAACTGGGTGCATGTTAGTTGTATTTTGTTTCTCCAAGAAAAAAATGACTATCAAAAATAAAAATGTGTATTATGGGGCAAGTAAATTCATTTAAAGTAATGATTCAAATCCATTTCATGTAAAAGTAAAATTACAAAAGTGTTATCAGTAAAATATACTGAAAATATCAAAGTTAAAGTACTCATTCTCATCCTGTGACTGATATTTGATTCTACGTGACATTATTATTATTATTATTATATTATATAAATTTGGAATGTAAGCACTAACCATAGCTGTCAAATAAGAGTAGTGCAGTAAAAAGTATATTTCCCTCTGAAATGAACTGTATAAGTAGCTATACAGTAGCAATAGAAATACTCAAGTAACATAAAAGTTACTCAAAATTGTACGTAATTACAGTACTTAAGTAAATGTTCTTTCCATCGCTGTTATAAATTCACTACAATGTCCAGTGTAGAGGGCAATGCAAGTTTTATTTTGAAAGTCATCACCGGATTTTGTTTTCCCCCCACTAAAATTGCTTGAAAGTCGTTGAAAAAAGATGGTCAGTCTGTCCGTTTGAGGGGCTGGGTTTCTCTTCTATCCAAAAAGAGGAAAAAAAGTCAGAGTTTCAAGCATGACGAGACAAAGACACTGACTGAATCATTGACAAATAATGATATAAAAACTTTAACAACTCACCATGGCTATAAGGGAGCTCAAAGTTTGCCTTTTAGGGGTAAGTTACAGATGTTTTTGTTGATCCATTTTGGGGAAAATTCCTTTAGCCTCCAGCGAGTGTAACCTACTAACCGAAAACATTTTGACGTGAACAACATATTAATAGAAGTAAGCGTCTCCAACTGACACTGTCAGTTTCACTTATTTGTTAGGCTGTCTTTACTTATCGTGTCGTTCTTTGTCGGAAAACTTGGAAATGTAACTAATGTTGGTAGCTAGTTGACTGAAATACTCAATAGCTCACCGACCGGTGGGCGCAGCAGTCATTTTAGGTTTGTTTTCCTATCGTCTGCGTCTGATTTCCATGTTTAAAGCGACTAAATCTGCGCTCTTGTGTGTTTTTGCCTAATGTTTTTCAACGGTTCTGACATTTTATCATCCATTACGTCATCGTTAGATCAACCGCTACAAGTCAGCCGTTAGTTTCCTGCTGCGTTAGCAAAACACAGTCCCTCTGTATAGACGGTGACAGAGATGGTCAGAGGCGTTTGGGTTGCAAACTGCCAGTTTATCAATGGAGTAAAGGGGAACTGGGAACATCGAAGAGCTACATAACGTTTACCAGGCCTGTGCATGCCGCCGAAGGCCACTGACATGCTCATCCACACATCTTAATAGCCAAATACTGTCCTTAACAATCTTTTGTTACTCTTCTGCTGTACATTCACTATATACAGTCAGAATCAGCATACATGAAATTAAGCCAAAGTAGAATAAGTTACAATATAAGGCCAGGGCCTCTTGTTTATATGTGTAACTTACTTAAGATAGTTCTTCACTGAGTGTGAGCAATAAGACACATTTATCCAGTGACTTTATTTAGTTTATTCAATGGTATGTTATTCTACAGGAACATATAGGCTACATTTAAAATGTTTGTTAAAGTTAATTCTGTTTGTGTGAGATCTTTAATTCTCCAGGAATCCTTGACTCAGGGAATTAACTATGGCTAAATAAGTAGAACGGAATAATTGGAAACTGGTTGAAATGAAGACAAAATTCTGCAGTATGTGAGAGAAATCCTAACAGGAACTGGTATTGCATTTCACTGCACTTCACTGACAACCGCAGACAATAAAGATGCTTAAGTCCGTGATTGTCATGTGTCACGTGTATGTGTGTTATGTGGGTTATGTGGGTTATCCTATGACAAAACTAAATCAAAGACAAAAGGCCCTAGCTCTTAACTTTAAAAAAAAAAAATTTATAAAGTTAATTAACTCGTTTCGTAAGTGACAGATACAGAATGTTGTCTTGAACAAATAAGTGATATTGATTATAAATACAGAGCTAGTTGCTTGATTCATGGACTAACAGGAACCTATCTGATGAGGTAGGCATATGACCAGACAGTTGCATAATCAGTAGTGTTCAATAGTGAGCACTGACTCTGTTTACGTTCGTGTTTAGAGTGCTGTGAATGATGTGTAACCCTCTGTTTTCAGGACACTGGAGTTGGAAAATCCAGTATTGTTTGCCGGTTCGTTCAGGATCACTTTGACCACAACATTAGTCCCACAATAGGGTAAGAGCATCGCAGTACAACCCATTAAAGACCATAACAGCAGAGAAACAGATCAGTCATGTGAAGGTATATTTGCTCCTGTACCAAAATGAAACAATAAGATTTGATATCAATCAAGGGCGTAGGCTTGGTAACAACATTGGTAGGGACAAAACAACCCCGTCACCCCTCCCAAACAAAGAAGACTGTTTATTGCTGTCAGCTGAATATTTATATAAGATCTGTATACATTACAAGGAAACAAGGAATCCATTAACAAGGAAATTACTTGTTAAAAGAAAAACAAAACTGCAACTATGCAAACCTACATCCTTGATATAAGTTCAGGCTTTATATCAGAATCTGCCAGTGAACTTTGAAGTCAAGTCAAATCATGTATAATATTAGTTAAGTCAGTGATACAGCTGGTACCTACTAGGACTGATTATAATCATCAGAAAAACCTGTCAGACTTAAATACCACACCAATAACCATTTATAAGCTAAGTAGTTGGCTTCATGGAGAGAGTGATGTCAACTAATGTCAGAAAAAACAAATTACCTAAGGAGACAGGAGACAAAATAGAATATGTCTAGGTTTCTTTGGTTCATTTACCCCAAAACAAATGCATATTTCTTAATGGAATTGTTCGTGTCTCTATCAGCAGAGTTTTAAAGCTAAGTAATTTAGATTATTCTTGTCTCTCTAATTATAACAGTGACCTTTACAGGCAGTGCATTCCTGTATTTGTCTACATAAACTTTATGGGTAAACACAAAATAGACTCCAGTACCTGGCCTGTAGGGAGCAGTGTTATGCAAAAAGTACACATGTAGCAAACAAATTAGTATACTGCACTGAAAACAAATGCCAAGCTTGAACACTTTATCTAACACATATATGGAATCAGATTCCTCAGAGAGAAACATTAGGCTGAGACAAGCTCAGATAGATTTTTACAGTAATTTTGTTATTTTGCTTTGACATGATTCAAAAACTGGGGATGAATATAAATGCACCACCCTCAGTCTAGTTTGATGGTTGGTGTATTTGTATCCATGTGCATGGCTGCGGGGTCGAGCGTCTTTGTTCTCAGTTGTGCCGGTCTCCTGCTGACTTGCACAGACTTGTTTCCTGTGTTTCTGAAAGAACATGCTCACAAGCACAAAGTGAAATGCACTTTATCATCCACAGAGCATCATTCCTGACCAAGACGGTGCCATGCGGAAATGAATTACACAAATTTCTGATCTGGGATACAGCCGGACAGGAAAGGGTGAGTATATCCACAACATAAATTCATTTACTTACCACTAAGCTTTAAGTTTACACACACGACTCTTTGAATCACCTTTTTTAAAACAAAGTTAATTTTCCATTGCATTTGGCATCAGGAAGCTAGCAGTGACACAATCGCTTCACTGTCAGGGGTCCTCATGACAGGGAGTTATTATTAGGCGTGAAACAGGATGATTCACATGGGTTCAAAGGTCATGAGACTGTGGTGTCTTCATAGTGATTCATTTGATGGAGGAGGGGTGGTGGTCAGTGTGTGTGTGTGTGTACGCTTGAAGCTTGCCAGACTTGCTTACAGCATGGAAAAAACTAGTGCACGTATTTCCTGCTTGTGTGTGAAATTGATACCTTGAAACCTCTGTAACCAGGGTTCATTGTTCTCTTTATCTGTGGGGGTTATTTGACGGAATGATGTCACCGCAGTTGATTAACGAAGATGATGTTCTTAGGATCTCTGGCAGAATGCAGAATAAAGACACTGTGTTAAGTTTTTGACCACTAGTGGTGCTCTCTGGTGGGCAAACTGTGTAATGGAGGCACCATTTCTACATGATCTCGAACTTAGTTCGACAGTTCTTTATTGCAAATATCAGCTGACATACTCACTGATATGTCGGCTGGTTTATCAGCTTGGCTCTAGTTTTGAAACATTAAAAAGGTTTTAAGAGGAAAGAAATGCCAATAAACCAAGTTTATTGCCAACTAGGTTTTCATATACAGGGAATTTGCCTAGGTTCATAATACTCAAAATATTACAAAGTAAGAGCAAATACAAGTGCAGAATCCAAAGTCAAGAATCACAAATATAAAACTGAAATTTATAAAAATAAATATGTTAGATGTGGAGGGTTCATTAATGCACAGATAATAAAGTTTTTACATTAATGTAACGTGTAGTGTCCATGGGGCAGGATGAGATGTTTCTTCTAAACACTGGAGCAGCCTTCAGAGTGAGTTAAAAGTGTGAGGAAGTAGCTTTTCTCCATCAGCCACTCATCACTTAAGAATGTATGGGCACAGGATACTCACAGTACAGTACACTGTGTTAGACTTTAATGGGTTAACACAACATTTTATAGTTTTGTGAGTCGGTTTCACATGTAAGATTGGTTTAGTTATAAAGGTCATGGAGCGTTTTTGAAGCAATTTACCCTGTGGTGATAGTGCTGTCGGACTTTGCTCCAGAAATTAGATGTGATGTGATAAACTGAGTTGTGCTTTAAATGTGTTGTTGTTTTTTTTTAGTTTCACTCATTAGCTCCCATGTACTACCGAGGATCGGCGGCTGCTGTCATTGTTTATGACATAACTAAACTGGTAAGTATCATCATCTCTCATCATCTCAATTATACTTGGGTTGGGTGGTGAGCGTGTGTGGTGACATATTTAGTGGTTTAAAGCTTCACAGCTGTTGGCAGAATCCCAGAAGGCGAAATGAATAACTAACTGTTGTTGAAGTGTTCTTGAGCGATGCCCTTCACCCCTAACTTTACCAGGGGATCTGCTGATGCGTCCAGTAACTTCCTGGTGTATTAAAAAAAGTGTGTAACTGAAGAAGCTGGTTTCACACTAAGAGCTTGATGTAAAATTCAGTTACTTTTCCATCGGTCTAGGATGCCTTGCTTCCATGACTACAAATGTCATTCTTTCCTGGTCTGTTAATGGAAACTTGTCTGAAAAAAACTCCCATCTAATGAAATGAATATGTGACACCACTTGAAGAAAATGTGGGGCACATTCTCATAAAGTACCTATCCCAGAATTGACCATGATGTGTTCTTGTTGTTCAGGACTCTTTCCAGACACTGAAGAAGTGGGTGAAGGAGCTGAAGGAACATGGTCCAGAGGACATTGTTGTAGCCATAGCAGGAAACAAGAATGATTTAGGGGACATCAGGTGGGCTCATTTTCTTTTCTTAGGCTGTCATAGCTTTAAAAAAAAAAAAACTACACACATTATGCATCACATACTTTAATTAAGACAACCCACGCAGCAGACTCTTCCAGGTTTAGTGAATGAGGCTCATTGTTGTGAACAAAACAATAAAGTCACCTTCTTGTTATACCTGTTGTGTAGCTCCTGTCAAGTTACATCATTAATAAGAGTATAAGAAGAATGCAACGCAGCTGGTAGCACAGATCAGTGTACTGTAACAGTCATTAGCTGGAATCTGTTCTGTACACACTTAAGAGTTTCATTAATAAGAAAATATTAAGTTCAATTTGTTTTTTTCCTCAATATTGATAAAACACACACATTCAAGGGAAAATGAGTATAGGACAAAACAAAGACAAATGAACAAACAAAAGAGGAGTCGTTAAAAAAAACAACATACAAATATGTAATTTTATAGTATAGTTCTGTTGGAGACTTTGGACTACAGCATACTATATCTACATTAACAATTCAAACGCATGGATTAAGTCAGCCAGCTCACCTTCCAGTATCCTTTTGATGAGGGGTGTTTTTTTTCTTTTTTTTTCTTTACAATCTCAGATTATTGTTTGTCCTGGCCACTAAATTCTCAGTAAAGTTACTCAGTGTGCATTCTCAGTGAGTTTAATCAAAAGCACAGCAGTGCATTTCTACACAGGCCCCTGTTTGGACATACCTTTTCTGACTTTATAGAAATGTAGTTTGTGTCAAGAATCTTAATGAATTGTCATGCGGTGGCAAGAACAGCACTACTCTGGCGCAATTTCCTCCTTTCAGAAATACCTCAACTCGTCCTCCTCCTCCTCCATGTATCCTCTTTTCCAGCAGTCGTCCAGAGTAAACTAATTAGAGATGGACTGTATAAAAGTGATTGATGAAAATTTAGATTTTCCACAGGACATTTAACTGTGGACTCCACACTAACTTTAGTGTCCTTCTCTTTTACAGGGAAGTTCCTATGAAGGAAGCTAAGGAGTTTGCTGAATCAATTGCAGCTATTTTCATCGAGACTAGTGCCAGGAATGCTGTCAATGTTGAGGAGCTCTTTCAGAAAATCAGTAGGTTTCATGCCTTTATGTTGTGCCTATATAATGTGTGTCATTGTACTGTATGAGAGGAAGAAAAAGATTTGTGCTATTGAGGAAATGTTGTCAAAAAAAGGAAGCCTGTACACTCTCAGAATGGCTAGAGAAGCATTTTCAAATAACTAAATAAATTGGCTTCCTTGAAGTTGGGGGACCCTTTAGAAACATAAAAAAAACAAGCAGAAACATGTCCTGACTTTTGCCTCTAGTATGGGTCAAACCTAAAAATGCTGGATCCCACATTTCCCTTAATGCAAATCAGCCGTGTCCTTCTTCTGTGCCTCCTTAATGCCCGTTTCTTTTAAATCCCACACTTACAATTTGTAATGCAGAGGTTTCTATTAAAAACCTCTCTCCCTCTAACATGTTTTAAGACATTCAAAATGACCTTGGTAGGAATAATAATTTGTGTCTGATATGGTATTTTGATGATTTCAAATACATTATTCTGCACAGTTCAAACATGCAAGTGATGTAACAATAAGTAAAACACATTTTTCTGTGGAGGGTGGAGATGTTAACTTGTGCCATAATGTGGAGCGGACAAGTTTTAGTGTATCAGACGATGTTGTGGTTATAAAATCAGGATTTTAGCAGCAGCAGAGCAGCAGCAACTTGGAAATAGCTTGGAAGTCAACTGGTAGTCTTAATGGGCTGCGCTGAGCTTTATTTTATGGATGATAGTAATGGTTGGATTGACAATGCACTGCCAAATAAGTGGGAATATTAATGTTAAACATGGCATGACTGCTTTGTAAATGACCCTTTGCTGTGTGTGTGTTTAAGGTAAACAGATTCCTCCCCTGGAAAATCCTGAGGTGGACAGCAACGAGTCCTTTAAACTCACCCGGCAGCCAGCTTTGTCCACCAGGAGATGCTGCTAGTACCAACAGTGGCAGATGAGATTACTTCCTTCAGCACCAGGGACCCCACCAGCACAGCTCATAGTCCACAATGCACACAGTGTCTTACTCTAGGGAAAGACAAGACAGTGGACAGACAGATGCCAGCTTGCACATGTGGTCACCTGCAACATGAAACAGAAAACCTGCCAACAGTATTATATGGGTCAGTGGACGTCATTTCATTTAATTGAAGCAGTTTCAAGTTTGATGAGGTTAGGAAGCAGAAAGCCATCCGTTTGTTCCCCTCAGGTGATGCCTGAATTACATTAAGATTTCTGTCTGTGTATTGAGATGGAAAAGCTCATTTCAAAAGGAAGTTTTAACCCACTATCTATGGTAACTTTAAATTTAAGCACAAATGAATAACAAGTCATCTGGCTGATGTGCTCATTAAAACTGGTTGTAGATGCAACTACATTTTCATTGTAAGAGTCGACTGCTCTGTAGATTTTCATTGCACTGTGGCTCTTCAATGTTTCGCCTTAAATGAAAGTTTTTTCTTTTTTATATTCATTATTATCAAGAGTAGACTTTTCCTTCTGGTGGAGCTTTTGTGTTCATGTGTGTGTGTCACCATAGAATTTCTTTAGAATATTTGAATAAGATGTTGTTCAGATTGAACCTTAGACAAGCATTCAGTTGTATAGCTCAGATGCTGCGGCTTTACATTCCACTTTGTCATGTGTTCTCACACACATTTGCTGCATAAGGGTTTAACTGTAATGCTGCAGAATGAACAGCTTAGAGCCCTAAATTGTAATTACAGTTTGACACTCCCTGTTGAAACACTGTGACCAATACTAGAATTGTTTACATAGTGATTTGTTAAAGATGTTTTCTACATGCTGAAATGTATTGTCTGAGATTTCACTACAGGGAATGACTGTATACGACTCCCAAACATGAGAAGTATTTTTTACCTGAAAAAGGGTTACATTTATAATATTAAGAAGAGAAAAGACCTGCATGTATTTTACTCTGAACATGTCTACAGCTGTTTAAGTTTCAAAAAAACATTGTGTTGTATATACTGACCAAACTCTTAAAGAACTTTTGGAATCTACCCCTGACTTTTTGGCTTTGAAAAAGGGGGACAAAATGGTAAGAAGGAAGATGGTCCTCAGCCCAACTGTGTAAAATGAGATTCTGAATTGTGTTTGCTGCAGATTCTTTGGCAGGAGTACCTTTGGATTTGACCACTTTAGACATTTGTAACAGCACTTTGACCACAGTATTAGTCATGAGTGACCTTTTAATATGTTGCAGTACTCCATAACAGTATGATTAAAGATTGAAATGGACAATTAAGTTAAATTCGATAGACATTAACATTATTCTAGTTCCACGTTTGTATTGTGTAAAAAAAACATGTTTACATTTGTACTTTGTCAGTTATAAAATGTACAGTTTTAACCACTTCTAATGAAGCTTAGTGTATGATGCAATTATAGTCTAATTTTGCCAATAGGTACTGTTCTCTGTATGGAAAGTCTCACCAATCTCCATTCAAAAATCAAACACACAGGACATTCCTCCCAGAATGTGATGTGACCCGATTTTGTTTTTAACCCTAAGGTTTTCTTGGGTAAATGTGCCACATACGTAATCCATCAATGATCTTTTAGTACAAACAAATGTCAACCATATGACTGCAATCTTCTGACAAAATGTATGGCAGTGATTACCTGAAAGTGAATTAGGGATTACTAAGTGAGTCAAATCTACAGCACAGCAAATCAAAAATACAGATCTTTCAATGGAGTCTGGACTGACACTACTTCCATTCAAGAGACATTGAAAAAAGAAATTTTATTAGAGGTTACATGTTGCCATTTCCAACAAGTACTATGTGCTGGCACACAAGTGCCTTTTTTATGTTTTTCTCAACAAATGTATGACATGGCTAAAAAGTGCGTACTGCCAGAATAATGCATGAATTACTACTCTAAATCTGTACAGACTAACTGTACGCATAACAGTCAACTTTGAAACTACCAGTTACCTGCAGCAATCCTTATACTGTATGCCTTAGTCATGCTTCCCTGTATCCTCTGTAGACCAGATTAACTTTTGTATATTAATCCATGTAATAAAGTAGTAATTATTCTATTTTTCTCTTTAGTTTTTTGTTACTTTTCCAACTGGAAAGATAAAATATATGTTTCAAAATGTGCACCAAAGACACCAGAACATTCTTAAAGGATTCAAATAAGGCCTCTCTAATTTTATTCTTAATGTGTCGTTAATAGAGACCAGAAAGATGAGTGAGAACACAGTCTCACTAACAAAAGGTTGATGCATTTCCATTTAGCCTACTTGACACCTCAAAAACCAAAACTCAGTGAAAAATGATACCATTTGGTTGCACAGTGTAGGATAAGCATTCACTCCAGTCACTGCAAACCACATTATGTGAAAAATAATGCCTTGCTTTATTCACTTCACCCAAAACAGCCTAAATTTAAAATGTAACTCCTCCCTTGTAAACATTGTATTACTCGCCCACTACCTTTTAGCTTTAATCTCAAAATAGGAAACACTTAACAAATTTGTCTTAAATTAAATTAGTGTTATTTTGGCACATACAGTACCAGTCATAAGATTGGACACACTTTCCCATTCACTTGGATGTCCAAACTTTTGACTGGTACAGTATATGGTTGACATGGCCTTTAGAAAAGTTGCAAACAGCACATATTAGTTGCAGAATGGAGCTTTTCCAGAGGGTCCTATTCAGTACGCTGCAGTGGATTACCTCCTCAGCTGCTTACAGAGGAGAGGGCTACACCTCTTGTCACGAAGATGGATTTAACAACAGCCACAGTTGTCAGCGGTGTCCGAGAGAGCAAAGTGGGGTATAAATAGTTCAAACTGAGAAAACACACTGTATGAAACATCAGGATTCCTCTCCATAAACAATTAACCTCTCACTTTCTTTTCCTTTAAGTTTTATTCTTATAAAGGTGCAAACTCACATCATTAGCATCACAAAACTTTTTTTTTTGTGAGGAAAATTTGGGGATTTTTCTTTTATGCAGCCAGCCTCTAGTGCTCATTTGAGGAAGAGTATCTTGAGGCTTTTCTGCACTGGCTTTAGCATTAAGACATGGCAGTCAAACATGTTTGTTTATGACTAGATTCAAGACAAATCTGAAACTGAGCCTATAGTTTGACCTGCTCAGCAGTAGTAATGTAAACACAGTGTGCTTGTTTGCAACTCTAATGTACATCCTCAAAGTCACATAAATGACAAATGTTTATACTTTGTAGTACACTTGCATTTTATAACTTCTTAAAATCAGACATCTCTGTTAGAGAGTCTAGGGAGACATAATGCGTGCCTTTGAAGAGGGAATGTGTTAATAATGTTGGCGTAACTGATTGACAACATGTCTCTTGTTCCTCTGAGAGGGTAAACTGAGTTAATAATAGTCAAGTGTGGGAGAGAGGAATAGAAAACTTATTGAACTAAAGTGTTCAATTGTGCTCATGGCGCTGTAATTCATTTCAAGTAAATATATATAAAAATCACATATTTTATGCTTTGATGTTAAAATTTTGTGTTTTATTTACAGAAAAGTTTTAGTTCGTGTTAAGTATTACAAATATCCTGCAACTACCTATTATTTTCAGTATTAATTAATCTGCCGATTATTTGTTGATTAACTGATTAATCATTCTGTCAATTTGTCTGACCAACAGTCCGAAATCCAAATGATTATTTGATTATCAAAATAGTTGTCAATCAACTAATTGATTAATCGACTAATCATTGCAGCTCTATAAGGTATGTTATAATTGATGGCAAGATCTGTACATTAATAAACAATTTAAAATGTCCTTATATCTCCTTACAACTATATTATAGTGTCTTGTGAAACAATTTTTTTTTTTAATATAACGGTTATGAATGCTAAATAAGGGACTTAAAGTGATATAATTATCAGTTGTTGGTAATGTGATTTTAAGTGCAGGAATTAACTGAAAAGAAAGGAGAAAACAAATAAGTCCCACATGTTTAGCCCATTGGCATTTTCTTGTATATAAAATAGCATCATAGTGTATAATTGCTATTTAAACCACAAACCCGAGAGGCCCCAAAAGCCCTAGGTTTACTATATATTGTGCCTGTCTACAAAATTGAATTAATCACAAATTTGATTAAACCTGTAGACCCTAGCAACCACCCATGTAAAGGGGTGTGTCATTATTTCCCCAGACACACAGACACCAACCAGTACCAGTACTCAAGAGCTGAACTGATTAGTTGATTAATCAATTGACAGAAAGTTAATAAGTTTCCCAGTTTTCTATAATGGTAAACTCATTGTTTGGGTGGTTTTTGACTGTTGGTCAAATGAAATGAAGCAATTTGAATATGTTAACTTGAGCATCAAGAAATAATGATGGGCATATTTCACTTTTTAAAAAAATTTTATTTAATACACTAAACAATTAATCAATTATTAGAGAAAAGTCATTTACTGCAGATAATTGTTGGCTGCAGTTTTAGTTCTATGATGGAATAATTCAACCTTGTCCAAAGTTTTGTGTCATAATTACTTGACTCAAATAAAAAAAATGTGAGCAAAGGAGATCTAAATTGAAAAAATTCAGGTTTTTACATTAGATTTCAAAACTGATCCTCTCTACAAGATTGGAATGGAAGACCCACAGAGTTCATATTCTAAGAAAGTGGTTAAATTTAAAAAAAAAAAAAAAAAATTATTAAATTAATCAAAACATGGAGAACCAAATTGTATGGAGTAAAACCTGCGGATTTAATTAAATAAAAATCTGTTAATAAATAATTACGTTGTTTGATGATACTAAAGACAGAAGTATAGGACATAAGTAAATCGGGAGTCATGTCAGTTCATACAGTGTTTTTTTCCTCCTTCGTCTTTCAAAGTACACGCGGTATAATTAGTTTACTGTACTATAATCACATCTGAGCCACGAGGGCGCGCAACAGGATTGTGCACCCGCGCGTTCAAGTATTTGTACCCACATGCTCGTTCGCAGAGCTCAGTCAGCATTTGACTCAGTGGTGGCAGGGGATCCAGGATTTCCACTTGTCAGTTACTCCCTGATACCGAAATCAAGTGCATCCCCCTCAGCTAAAAATGTCAAAGTTGGATCAGATCCTTATTCTTGAGCCTCCCTCCGACCTCAGATTTAAAGGTAGGTGGATAATAATTTCTTCAACGAAGTTGGGAGTAATGCCTGACTGAAACGATTTCACACTCCCTCAAGCGAATTTCGTTGCTAGCGAGCTAGGTAGCATTCACCGCCATTTTAAGTTAGCCAGGGACGAGACGGGCCGCTGTAGCCCCGCACTGTAGTGACGTGGATAAGCCGGCGTGGCGTGCATCTGGACGGTATCCCGTTCATGACAACACCTAGCAAAGTGGTAGAAGAATGTGGGGCAGCTAACTGTGGTTGTAAAACGTAATTAAAATGAACACCTTGTTTGCCAATAACCTCACTTGAGCAGCAACATGAGCTAATATGCTGCTGTTGTAGTGTTAGCAACAGCAAACTGTTGTTTCCTCAGGGCTCAGCCTATTCCTTGAAATGCTTACTGTCCATAACCCGGACGTTATATGGAAGGAAATTAACTTTTTTCTAGTGACAAATGAAGCATACAACTTGACACACCTCTTCCCAAGACTTTGCCATGTCAAGCTGCTGTAGTGACTGACAGTTTGGATGACAAACTTGGCTAACCAACTGAAATTGTAATGTTAACGTTAACAACCTACGGTTTCAACAACATTTGGCTAACCGTGGATATAGAAACGTTTCTTTATGTCTGGGGCTAACGTTGGTTCGTTTTTCCTGACTCCATTAGCTGTGTATATACTCAACAAAATATGTAAACGTGTCCTGGACGACATTGTTGTTTTTCACATTCACGGGAAACCAACGTAATTCAAACATTCGATTACCACTGATTGCTTGCCTGGCAGTGATAACGTTCAACGGTGTGTCAGTAGACCGTTGGCTAATGTTAGCTTGGCTAGCTTGCTAATGCAAAAGTTGATATCTAACTAGCTACATTATAGGTTACTCTCCGACAACAAACTGTCTTCTTTTTGACAGACCTATCAGCCACGTCTCATCATAATTTACAGATGGAGTTACTATAAGTTTGTGACATTAATGAGTCCAACTGTTGCTCTTGTTATTAGCTAAGTGACCATTACAAGTGATTGGGGTAACAGTGAAACTGATTTATGCTGATGTAACCTAAAAGTTTCAGCATAGCTAGTAGAATTGTAAAACAATCCCAGCAGCTGCTCTATTTGTCATAACCATTTTTCATTTTGACCCAGAATTCTTCTTTGCATTTCTTGAATTTGTCCCAGTTAGTTATCTATGTCTCTGCTGCAGGCATTACTGCCAGTAAGACACAATTTCATTGTTGCTGAATGTACCACTGTCTTAGAACCAAGAATCTTTCGTTCTATTGTCTTGCTGAGTCTAAGAGGCTGATTGTTAGTTAGGACTAGGTATGGGTGGGTACTGGTTGTAGCCTGGACTTGACAGGATTGTTAGAAAGGTCACCAGTTCAAATACCAGACCCACAGGATAGCTTTGGGTTGGGTGTAGTTATTGTGATGTTTTGTTGATGAGGTGTACTATGTGAAACTGATATGTCACACCTTAATGCACTATTTCACAATTCACATCCTAAACCTGACCACAGGCTAGGAAAAAGCAAGATAGATGCTAAACCCTTTACATATTCTGCTTACTTTATTAAACTGGTCAGGTTTGGTTTGAAATCAGGAAAAGTGTTCTTCTGCCTCTGTTAGGTCTGTGGCTGCATCATTAGGTGCATGACTTGAATAGATGGTTTGTTACATTTGAACTTGGAAGTCGGAATTTTGAGTTCCCAGTTGGAAATTTCAACAGGAACATCCCCTGAAGTCGAATATGCGACTTGGAAAGTCGAAAGAGCCTCACCAACCCCGTCCTCCAAATCCAATATGGCTGCTCTGCGCATCAACAGAAATTAAACCTGCAGTAATACGCCATTTATTAGCACTTCTGTCTTATTTGTATCTCATTGAATCAGTTGAACACAGAGTACTGTTCAACTTCTATCTGTGTGACATGTTGCTACGGTGTTTGTATGCACAAAATACCACACAATGCGATGTTATCAACTGGTATTGATAACATTAACAACAATAAGGAAGCAACAAGAACAATAAGCTTTGGACTTGTTGTACTGGAACACGGTCAATGCAGGTTTGACGTCATACCCAGCTCCAACATCTGACTTCTGAGGTAAATGGAATGCATATTGGCACTTAATGAAACTTATAAATATATCATTTAATGAAGTTGCAAGAGCTTAACTCATTTTGAGTTAAGTTTAAAACCAGGTAGATAAAATGTAGCAGTTAGCAGTACTGACTATAAACTTGAGCATCTGATCAAGCTTGTCTTTAGCTTGTTCAACGGGTTACTGGTGCTTTAATGATCAACTTCTTCAGTCAAATTGTTGTAAGGCTAATGCTAGATGTCTGGCTGCAGTAGTCAGCTCAATCAGTTTGTGTTGGGTGCATATAGGCTTTAAAAGTGGGATCAAGAGTTAAACCCAAGAAAATAAATGAATGTTTGTCCTTTGGCTGAAGCTTAAATTGATATTGACAGTCTGATAGCAGAGACATGGTTAATCATAATCTGATCATGAACCTCCTCATTTTACCTGATTTAAGAAATTCTCCTCTAATTTGTGATTACAGATCAGTCACACGGTTTATATTTTCCTTCATCAGATTAAACTTTTACCCTGTTGTGTACTGGATTGGATGCAAGGCTAAATTGCAAAGTTATGACAAAGGTAATATTGATGCTGATAAACATTAATCAACCACCCATTCTGTTCTATTGCACTGTCAACAAAACACATATAATCTAATGTTTGAGTAAGAAAATCCATACTAGTGGCTTAATATAAAATATAAATCATAATGCAAAACAATTGCAAATAAATTGGTATTTCTGCTTAGTAGGAGAATAACTAGCAAGTTATCCTAGCAAGCTCTAGGACAATTTGAATAGTCCTGGTTTTAACCTCTTGTGTGTGCAGGCTTGAGTCTCAATACAGTGTGTTATGCACAGACTTTGGTGTTTGCCCCTTGGCACAGACTTATTGTTTACCCGTGGTATGATCCAGCATGAAATGAAATGTGAGACTAATCAAATCTAAACCAAACTGCTAAATTGAAAAAGAAAGGATCATGGCGTTTGGACAGGAACACAGAGGAAAATGAAATGGTTCCTGCGTGGTCTTAGAGAGGCAATATGAGGAGAAGGAAGATGACCACAGGTCTTTCTCTGTCACAGAGACAGAGCTAAATCGGTCTGCATGTATCTGAGAGCTGGTCTGTTTTAGAGACTCTGCTGGGATTCCTCCAGCAAGCTAGAGGGGGCAGCCCTCCTTTCCTTGGCTGGTATTTTTAGAACAGGACTGGCCTGGGGGACCCTAACTCAGCATACATGCAACAAGATGATAGAAACGCTGCTTGAGCAAAGGTGGCATCTCGGAGTTAGGCAATGGATGTAGGCAATGTGGGTGTACATCTGATGCACACAACTGCTTTCCAGTGTTTTATCTGTTTCAGTCTTGGTTTTAGTAATGCTCACAGCTTAAAAATAGTGCAGATTTTTTTTTTTTTTTTTTTTTTGTAGAAGCAATTTCTCAGTTGTCTTAAGTCTGTGTGTCTTCATTGAGTGTGTGTGTGTGAGGATTTGATAAATAGAATCAGTATTTTTATTGCCTTAGTGTTTTTCACTTTAAGAGCAGGTGCTGCTCGTATTTGTGGTGCATTATCCAAAAGTCCTGTTTCCTCTTTGTCCCATCAGCAGGTACAGGATGTCAGAAAGACTTCAGGCATGTCCAAATTCAGGAAGAATAGTTGACAAGCAATAGAAAATGTCTAAAAGATTATTATTGGACTGGCATTACTGGACTGAGTCAATGATATGAATGTTAATTTACTATGTATCAGCATTGTTACCAGTTTCTTCCATTTGTGTTTACCAGGGGTAGGATGATAATGCATAAAACAGTTTATCTTAACAAACAACAATCATAATCACACTTTCACAAGTTTATAACATTGCATCTTTGTTACAATAACCAGATATAGCCATGGCAGGAAGAACCTCATATTCTTTGCCACTTGTTTCATGAATGCTGTACACAAAAACTAAGATGTTGGAAGCAGAAGTTGCTGGTAGAGATATCGGATGATACAAACACAGCACCAGTGACAAGGTTTTTCAGGTTTCCAGGAATGCCTTTGTGACACACCTGTGCTGAAAACAACGCCCCAGTCATCTCCGTAAGGCTACACGTTAGCTTTAGCTGGGTGGAGCCACTCCAATCTGGTCATGCATTGCTTCTTATCTTTCTGAACACTGATTGTGAAGGAAGGCTGAATGTAGCCTTTGTGAACTCCAGAGCTCCAACCAAGCTGTAAATGGTATAGAAAGTAGAAAGGATGTTTTGTTGATGTTTATTTCTTTGACTTTTTTATGTCTGAAAACAATGTAAAGGAGTTAATACTTTGGGCAAATCACAGCCACATAGTGAATTTGTTGACCCTGAATGAAACCGTATGTATTAAAACATTTTTTAGACTTGTCCTGCAGGTCAGGCACAAGAGTCACCTGATGATTATTTAGTATGTAACAAGCATTTATTTTGAAGTATCATACGGTGAGATTAAATGAGAAATTAGTAAATACAGTTTTAGAATTGGAACCTGACATTTAGCAGCTGTAATATTTGATAAAGTTGCACAAAATTTGTAATTTGTTTAATGATGACAAATCATTTGGCAATCCCTAAAAACTTAAAATACATGTAGGGGTTGTGTAAGGTAAAACAGCCAGAGTATAACTTCATATCTTTTTATTGAATTTATTTATATCAGGGACCGTGTACAAAACATTAATCTAAAAAAAAAAAGAGGAAAGATGCTTTGTACCATATTTAGCTACTAGATAATTTACATATCAAATAAGAAAAACTAGCACTCTTGTCAATTCTGAGGCCTGAAACCTCTATTGGATGCATCCTATAAAGGTGGATCCCTCAAAGGATCCGAAAAGTGAGGCTTTGTGAACTTCCCTCCAAAATCAGATGGTCTAGCCTCACAGACACAAAAACTAATTTTGCATTTGTTCAATGTGCACTCCCTTGGACCTCAATGTCCAATAGTTGAAACCCATGTTCTACAGAGAATTTGTGAGATCAAAATAAATACTTGATGGACAGTTGGCAAATAGTGTTGCAGGTAACATCAGTAGACCTCACCCATAGGACGCATGGTGTGATGTCGGCTAACCATGCATCACGGGACATGTTTTTTTTTTCCAGGCTCCCAGGCTAATTGTGCTGATTGAATTTAGGGTACCTCTGACTTGGCTTTCAGTTGTGTTTTTGACATGTCATGGCTCATCAAAGCTGGATGGTGCTGACCATGGTTAAGGACCTAATTTGAAGCCAGCTCTGTCACAAGATGGAGACCCAGCTATTGATCTTCTGATATATGACCTGACTAGGACGGGACCTTAATTTCCAATATGAACATGGGACATCTATATGAAATTAGCTGTCTGGGGAAAATCTTAATTCATTCAGGTGGTTTGGCCCGTTGCTTCTGGAGGAATATGCATGGGATCAAGTTTTGTAGGAGTTCAGTTTTTCCTTAAACAAGGTGCTCTTAAGCTATGCACATTTTGTCTTAGTAATGACAAAGTATTCTTCAGTAATATTCCAAAGATAATTCTAAGCATAATTTTATAAACACTAGAAAAATAATTTTGATATTGTGCAAGTCATAATTTAATCAAATGTGTAGCAGTAACTGGTAATATATCAGTGTTGGCACAGTTTTTTTTTTCCATCTATGCCGTTTTGTGAATACTTACAATAAAACTATCCTGAAATCCAGCTTCAAGCCAAGGAACTCACTATTCGATTAGGCTTCTTAATTATGTGGACCTAATTGAGTTGCAGCCTGACAATATTTTTTAACTTAATCTTTTCAGAACTCTTTTTGAACCGTGGCACCAAAACACTGCAGGCCTATCTTACGGGGATGAGGTGTAACTTGAAACATTGAATTTCCTCCACTTATGCAATTTCACTGTAAACATGCAACATGCCCTGCATTGTTTGGTATTCTAAATTCAGCCACATCACTGAAAAAATTGTGTTTGTTTTGCATTTTCATGCATCTGCGTGAAACCCTCAGCCCTGCCTTGGTGCAACTAGTGTAGGATGTGCTGCCAGAAAAATTTTCTTAAATGCTGTTTCAATGATTAATCATAGCAAAGACGTATCTGTTAAAATAGAGGACTACAAAGCTTTGTATTTTCTTAAAGAGAAATGTGCCTTTTAGAGCATTTTATGTTGTTTCTATATTTTCATTTTTGGTGCACCCAGAGGGAGAGTGTACTTGAAAATACAGAAATAATAATCCACTTGTTTTTTGTCATTCTGTCCATCAGGTCCTTTCACAGATGTAGTCACCACCAACCTCAAACTGAAGAACCCCTCTGACAGAAGAGTGTGTTTCAAAGTGAAGACGACAGCGCCGCGCAGGTACTGTGTACGGCCAAATAGTGGTGTCATCGATGCTGGACAGGCTGTCAGCATCTCTGGTAAGTTTTTCTAGACACTTACAAAAATAATATTTATTCATTTTCTGTATCTGTAAAGTCAGTGGGAAAACTTTGCCACAATCCACAAAATTTGTTAATTGGAGAGAAATTGCACAAAACCTGTGAGGCAAACTGGGTCAGGGAGATGTAGCACAGTTTGGTCACAATTCAACAAGGCCATGTTCTAAATTGAAGCCATTGACTATTTAAAAAGAAAAAAAAAGGTAGTTCACAAACCTATAGATGACGACACAGTGGGTTGCCACTTGGTTGAAGTTTAGTTGTTAAAGACCCAAGCCGTGATTTGTGGAAACAGTTTTCATCTAGTCCACATGATCTCTATTTTAATTGTGGCACGTCTAGTGTAGTGTACATATTGGATGAGAGTATCATGTCTGATGTCATTAACTCTTAAAATAGAGGAAATGGTCTGTAAATATCTATGTTCTGTTAAGTGAAACGGCTGAGGAACATATATTGGAAGGTTATTTGCTATATTTATATGCACAGCAGAACAGTAAAGTGTTGCCCAGGTAAACTTGGCCTCTGACTTGACTTAACCTTTTCCTTTTCCTTACCTACGTTTAAGTCAAGGTATTGTAATTCAGCCATGGCCAGAGGCATTACGCTTTCAGATTGTCCACACGATTCTCTCAGTAACACCTTGATGGAATTTTTCAAATTTCGTACAACCGTTCACTTGGACTCAAGGATAAATTGATTAGATAAATTTTGGTGGTCAAAGGTCAAGGTCGCCGTGACCTCAGAAAACATGTTTTTGGCCTTGTGAACGTAATATCTCAGGAGTGCCTGGAGGGAATTTTTTCAAATTTGGCACAAACATTCACTTGAACTCAAAGATGAACTGATTAGATTTTGATGGTCACTGGTCAAGGTTATTTCGACCACTCGACCAATCTTTGGCCACAACTCAAGTATTCACATGCTAATTAACTGTAACTGCACTGGTTGGTGGAGGCATACAACCACCAGGTGATATTTCAAGTTACAATAGTCACACAAAGATGCCCACAAGGCCCTACCAGTTACAGTTGTGTCATGACAGAAGTATTGGATTAAAGGTTAAATACAACTGCTGCATGATGGACAAGCCCATAAAGCACCCAAGTAAAATATCTTAATTGGAGCACTGCCTTACCCTGATTAGTGGAGATTATTTGATTGTTTTGCATGTAAATATAGCTGCTGGCAAATTGGGTTTTCATTCAGCTTTTTAAGGTCAAATTGGCCTCAATTCTGGCTACTATAACTTGGTTTTGGATTCTTATTCAGGACAGTTGTTTTGCGAATTGTCTCAAGTTACTGAACTAAAATGGTTTCTTTGTTTTTAAAATGGTGGCTCTTAAAATTAGGATTCATATAGCAACAGCTTGAAATCATGCAAGTTGCAAGGCCCTTCAAGGATAGCATTTTCACAGCGGGGAAAAAAGTATCAATGTCATAGAAACCCCTCAGACCATCCCTGCAGAATACCTCACTTTGTCTGTTCATTGTGTTCAAACATGTCACTGGGGTACATTAATTGAAGCTACCTAGAAAACCCTGGTCTCTGTAAAGGAGTGGCCATTCATCAAGGCTACATGGGGGATTTCTTTGATAGTAGAAATTTAGATTTTTGAGTATTACTTTAAAAATATAATATGTTACTTTTCCACATTAAAATGTCTTAAAAATAATGAGACCTATGTTATGTATATTGTTAAGTTGTGTACTTGCATTATCCTAAATGGTTCCATCAATTTTCAAATCTAGAGAAAGTCATAATTTTTTATGAAGGTATCGGTGTGACTTATTTAATCGAGTATCAATTGTGATTGATTGTAAGTTATCAGAGAAACAAGTTGGGCAAACATTAATGGCAGCTTGGTGCCCAGCCCCTCAAAACAGTGTCAGAACAATTTCATTGTGGAACTGCTTTATTCAGTGTTTTTAGTGAATTTAGTGTCCGGGTCTATTTATTTTGGACCTCTGCAGATAATTTGGCTCCTGGTAAAAACCTCCTGTACGATTGGCACTGAAGGAATCTTATCTGGCAGAAACTGACTTCAGTGAAGGCAATTCGTGGTGAAGACAACAACTCCCATGATCCCACACTACTTCGCAACGTCACCAAACTCTGTCCTTTGTTATTGTTTTGATTGAGAGACCCCATTGCAGCAGAAAATTACATATTAGGTGCATAACATATAATGAACATCGTAATTTTATATTCACTAAATTAATTTTGAAAATGTGTGATGGACAAAATCCTCTTAAAATTGGATAGGAGATGGTAGAATTTCTCTATTAAAAAGCCAACAATTGATCATTCCCACATTACATAAGGAAAATATTAATGTTTGGCTTTAATTTATACAAATTAGACTTTTAACATGGCTATTGTATCATCAGAGTCTAAATTTATGGGATTGATTATGCTGAATGTTTTGGTAAGATCTAATATCATCTTTTTACCTTTCATTCACAGTCATGCTGCAGCCCTTTGATTATGACCCCAATGAGAAAAGTAAACACAAATTTATGGTGCAGACTATTTTCGCCCCGCCAAATGTTTCTGACATGGATGCACTGGTAAGTGATTTTTTTTTTTTAATTTTTATTATTGACTTTATGAAACTTTCTGCAAAAATTATGTTTAAAATGTTTGTTAAAATCACATTGTAGCAGTCTTTATTGTACATTATCTGTTGTGTTTAGTCACCTTGCCCCCACAAAAATGAATAACCCAAAACAGTAGCAATTAACACAGTTTTTCATGCATAAAGCTTATTGATATCTTTTTTTTTTTCATATCCTAAAATTTGTCTTTTCTGCTGCAAAAAGACACTGCTCATGTATAACTTGACACCTTTAGACCATCTTAAAAATAAATGGGACATAAAAGGACATATTCCAGATGCAATATACTCATCATTCATTTGTTAACGTCATGTTGTCGACGGCTCAAAGTTCAGATTGTCTAGAATTAGAGCAGAGTTGGATGTTACAGATACAAGCAAGCCTCTCCAAGCCTATTACATATGTTCTGAACATGTCCAAGACTACATCAGTTCTGGCAGTCAATTTTTAATACTCTCTAAAATTCTAAAGGAGCCCTTGGATCCATTCCTCTTATGGCTTTATATGGTATTTCACCACAGGGTGCGCATCTAAGCAGTTACAAGTGCAACATGCTGGCCTTCTGCACTTTGTTGGCCAGGCAGCTCATACTGTTTAGACGGAATGACCCTCTACCTCCCATATAAACTTGGATCATTCCATATCTGAGGCCAGAGAAGATAAGATACTCTCTCCAAATGTCTGCCCTGAGATTCTGTGCAATTTGGCAGCCATTCTTGTCATTTGTAGAAAAATGTAACCCCATTTTGTTTGTTTATATCTCTTTGGCAATCATGTAAAATGACATTAATTCTGCAGCGCAGGTCTGGTGGGTGGGTAGGTGGGCGGATGGGTAGGTGGATGGGTAGGTGGATGGGTAGGTGAGCGGATACTTGGGATTAGACTAGATACAGTGTTCTTCATTACATTTTGTATATTGTGGAAATCTTCAATAAATAGAACTTGATTAAAAAAAAAACACTTAACAGTAAATTAGCAAAAGTATAAAAAACATTTTTCTTCAGGATTTGGTATCTTTTCCATTTTTTATATATTTTAAACAACCACAGATTACTGTCTTTTTAAGAAGAGCACCATTCATAAATGGTAATGCCTCAGAATTGACCACTCTCACACATGACGCCTTAACATTGCAAAGGAGTCACTGAAAATTTGGCATCCACGATATTTGGCAATACAATTGTTCCATCACTAATTATACTTTAGTTTAAATCCATTTACAGCAGATATTGGAAGTTGATCAGTGACTGTGGCAGGGTTATTGACATTCTGCTGAGTTACTTAACCAAGCAAGGCTCTGTGCCCTTGGAGAAGGCTGTTGTGGCAGAACATTAAACAAATTGAGATTCATTCTTTGGTCGTCCACCAGAGGACAGCAAAGGCTCAGTCAGTCAATAAAACATGCACATACCCGTAATCCTGTTCATGAACTGGCTTGTCTTGAATGAGAAGTAAAATCCAGGAAGTGTAGAGGAACAAAGGTCTGACTGGTCCTGATAAGTAAACTGGAATCCAGCAAGGTTACCGATCTGTGTCAGATAAATTCATTCCATGGCATTGCTTTACCCTTTGTGTTATACCTTGCTCTTATGCCACAGATTATTCCTTTTACTTGACCATTAAGTAATTTTGTGTTTTATTAGCACTTTTTATTACAAGCATGTTTGTATGTGTGTATAAAATCACATGTCTTGGATTTAAGGAGCTGACTTAATGGAAACCATTGGGGAAAAATATATACTTGTATACAGACAGTTTGTGGCTATTTTGTGTTGGAAAATTGTGTTTTTTTTTAAATAAAGCTGTGCATGTTTTATGTTTATGTAATTCCTATAGATTCTAGGCTGCATTGCATGTGAATAGTATGAAGTAGGTTGAAGTCTGTGTGTGCGTGTGTGTGTGTGTGTGTGTGTGTGTGTGTGTGTGTGTGTGTGGATGGATTCCAGCTGCTAGCAGTTTGAGCTGATGAATAACATGCCCATTTTTCATCTCCACCAGTGGAAAGATGCAAAACCCGATGATCTCATGGATTCCAAGCTGAGATGTGTCTTCGAGCTGCCTTCTGAAAATGATAAAGTGGTAAGAGGTGCTGCTGAACATTAAAAACAGCTTATTTCCACACAACTTTAATCATAACCTGAAGTTTCGTTTTGTTGAAGGACTTATGTTGAATGCCAAACTTTGCTAAAATTGCCAGAGTAGCATGGCTTTCCATCGAAGCAAAAATATAGGAAAAATTCACAGCTATAATGTGAAATTTGTAGAAATTGCAGTACCAGTGGAAAAAACTGGCCAAGTCATCCTGTCTCGTGAAAAAATATAAAAACCATAGCTTCATCAGCTTTTCTTCAGCATGTGCATTACTCGCTCTATTTGATAAATCATCACGTGGTTCCCTATGAAGCCGCCCTAAAAATACTTCATTGTGTCATGCAAAACAAGTTTTTTAGATGTTGAAAATTTAAATTTGCCAGGCTTATCTGGAAGATAACTGTCATGAAGTTTCTTGCTGTGCAGTAATCATGTGGCAACTTCAGGTGCGTCAGACGTGGTAAATAGCAGTCCAGATGTTCAACAAAGGGAGTGGGCAGCAACAGAATTTGTGGTACAGTTGGGAAAGGTTAGAACAACCAGCAAAAATACTAAATAAAGTTTGATTGACTTTTAATTCCTGCTGGCATACACTGAAGCGCTGCACTTGATACTAAAAACGGTGCGCCTGTTGAAGTGCTACAAAAAAAGAGATGGCACAGCAGATAAGATAAAAGCATGGTACAGTGACAGGGAAGAACAGAAAATGGCTTCACCGAGAAAGATATACAAATATGTTTCATTATTACACCACACATATCTGCTCAAGAAAAAAAAAAAAACTGAAATTTACTAACAACATTGATATTCATCATTATTTGAATTCTCACTGTATGATATTTAAATATTCTCTTACGTGATGCATGGGTTCTTTGTGTGCATCTTGTTATTGTGGAGCACAAGAACTTTTGCGCCTCATTTTGCATTTTAACAACTAACGTCACCTATGCCACTTGCATCAAGCCGAGTGTGAATAACAACTGCAGCTGCTGTTCAACTTTTTCAAGGTGAGATTTAAAGATGTGGATAAAGAGTAAACAGCGGTGGTTGTGTGAGTGATTAGTAGCTGGTTGCTCCAGCCTCTACAGACTGTTGTAACTAACATTTACATGTGTATATGTTGAACTCGACCAAGAATAGATTTTTGAACACACCCGTTGCTACAAATCCCCAAAAGTGAAGAACATAGTTAATACTTGACTATATTCATTACATTATAAGCCTTACAAAGATAAGGTTTATCATAGGGCTGTTATATTGGATGGCAATAGGTTTTAGTCAACTGTGAACACTGGGAGACTATTAACGGCCCTAAGTGTAATCAGGATTTAGATAAGCAGTGCTGATGGACAGCTCAGCAGGCCCTCAGTTCAGGTAAAAATGCCACCAGGACCGTCCAGATTTAGCTTCCACTAAGCAGCTACGGTGTGTATGTGGACTGCTCTCTGCTTTGGCATGTGTAGCATACATGTAATATATAACATGTAAACTAAATGACCTTATAGGATGGAGATTTGTCGTCAGGTGTAATATAATGCTGAAATGCCGGTTGAGGTGCAACATTTTTGTAGTGTAAAAGGCTAAGTATCAAATTTGTGTTTAGTGTGTGTAGCTCCAAGTATCAAACTGAAGTATTCTCAGCAGGTAGCAATTACATCAGGTCAAAATCTGAAAGAAACAAAAAAGAATCCCACACACTGTGGGCCGTTTCTTTTACTTAATAAGTAAGTACAGAGTAAGGTCAATACCTTGCAATATTATAAAGAGAAACCTAACAGTTCCCACAATGAGCAAGCACTTGACGACATAGAAGACCAGGAACAGCTGTACTGTATCCAAGCACTAATAGACTGGTTGTTAGAGTTATAATAATAGTGAAACTTATAGGTGTAATACTATAACTATATAACAGTAGCAGTGATAGCAGCACCTTTTACTTATATTAATATTAACAACACTCATTATCATCATCATTAATGATGAGTGGTATAGCAGTAGTGTGAGTAGTAGTGGCACATCCTGATCCCACAGCTCTGGAGTCAGCAATACTTGCAGAATGAGCACAGAGAAGAAAAGCACAAACTACAGGGAAGGAGAAGGCACAAAGTTAGTGACATGCAGGTGCAAGCAAGTACATGTGATTGACTGCAGGGTTTTTGTTTCTTTCAGAAATACTGAAATGACATATGTGGTCACATCTGCAAACTTGTTTATGTCTTCTTCAATCAGATAATTATTTTCCAATTAACATTACAGTTTTATACTCTTTTATTTAGGCTAACGTTTTGTTTGGCTGCTCATGTTTTAGACAACATTTAACTAGGGCTGCAGCTAACAAGTACTTTAACATTAACTAATATGGAGATTTCTTCCCTGATTAAGTGATTAATTGCTTAGTTTCTTTACATCATAAATTTCTATAAAAAAAGAAAAATGTGTTTGACTTAAACAATCGGTTATCAAATGGTTAAATTGATTAATTGACTAATTTTGCAGCTCTACTTTTAACAGGTTTGAGTGAATTAGTTTTCTTTTGTTAAATGAATAAACAGGACTTGTAGAAAAACATCTAAATATGCCTCAAAGTATGAAAATATTGTTTTGGTATAGTGTTAAATCAGGCATTAGTGTGGAAAATTTCCAGAGGATACTCAACCAATTGTTTAAGTAGTTTTGGTAACATACAGTAAGTACAGCAGAGGTGCATTGTTATTAGTATTGACGGATGCTTAAATACACTTGAGTTGCCTAAATTAATAGAAATGTGTATGGACAGACAGAAAAGCTCAGTGTTGAATGCTTATATCATAACAGTCCTGTTTATTTATGATTGAACATCCTGATTTGCTATAGCACCTACTATTTAGTGTCATTTAGTCTAAAAATCACGTGTATATAAGAGCTTGCCTTGGGTTTTGGCACTAAGGAAAGTAATATTATATACTGTCTGTGTGCTGATAGTCATCCGTCGTCAACAATGCAGTTGTTGTATTTTCATTACAAAGCCCCCATTTCCCCATGCCGTCATGTAGTCTGCCCCACAAAACAAAGCCACATCAAACATGACTTCTGGAGGGACGCATTTCCTCCCCGGTCTCTTTGATCTGGCACTGTGAGCTTCTGGGCCTCGGGACAACGCTGCCTTTCTTTGGCACAGGCTCCCGTCTAGAGGCTAACCTCCCTACTTAGCTCAGGGCATGCTGGATTTCACTTCAGTGGTTCTCTCCCTCTCCTTGTCGGGCAGAATGACGTGGATGCGACCAAAGCGGCCCCGGTGATGAACTCTGCAAAGGCCGACCCAGCAGCAGCCGCGGTGCCTGTCGCTGCCTCACTGGACGATACAGAGATGAAGAAAGTGCAGGAGAAGTGCAAGAGGCTGCAAACTGAGATGAACAAACTGGTTGAGGAGAACCGGCAACTAAAGGTCAGATGTGCTGAAAAATAATATTCATAATGTGATGAAATATTGTGGCTTTGCTGTACTTTGCATTCTAATGCATATTCTACAGGTTGAAACTAAAACCAACTGTGAAAATCAGGAAGCCATGTTGTATAGCAAAACGAAACTCAGTGAGTGAATCCACAGTGAATAGTGAACAGTGGGCAGAAAACTGATCTTTATGGGTTTAGATTTCAATGATTCTATCAACAGCATTCTGTGTTGTGACATCACCTAAAGGGTGTGTGTGTAGAAGTACAACATGTGCTTAAATGACACAGGACAGAATATTACTGTCTGTCTGAGTTCAGTGAGGATTTATCCCCTAAGCCTTTTGAATAAGCAACCAGTTATCTGGATATTGTGGATAACATCAGATCACTGTGTTAACACCTAATGTTCTTATTGTCTCAATTCCACCTGTGGTTAATTGCATGTAATATGCAAATTAGGTTGGCACAGCAAACATGGCATGTATGAGGTCAAAGGATGCCACGCTCATTACTGTTGAAGAACCGGAATAAAGTGAAAGAGAAAAGTCACGTGACAGACGGACATAGCTAAAGGCATCCACAGGCTACTTTACAGCATCCTAACTACTAGACGAACATTACTTATACTAAAGGAAGTCTAAGGCCGGATTATGAATGAACCGAAAAACAAAATACACCCTACGCGACATCCTGTGACCACAGCTAGAGGCAAAAGTGTGAATACCTGTTCCAAACAGACACACTCTTAGGCGGGTTGAAAAGCCTTCTATTGTAGAGAGAGATGATCCACAATCATCAAACGGCGTTAATAACACAATTTTGGAGAGCCTCTTCTCCTCTTTTTGAGAGAGAAGAGAGAAGTTTGAAGCATTACTTTTACACTCTCATACATCCAGATACAGATCACGTGATAACAGCTGGCGTAAATAGGATCTGTTTTCTCTTTGACTGATCTATTTCAGGTCATCACCGTGTTTGAACTATTTTTTGCGATAAAAGCGTCCAAAATTTGTGGACATGTTCTTCAGTGAAATCCTTTCTTCATAGCATTTCGTCTGTGTTACAGGAGGATGGCATTAGAATGAGAAAGGTACCCCGCTCAGACCACATGACATCAAACTCAACCAGCCTCCTCGGCAGAGAAGCCACCACTGCCTCCCTGCCCTCCCTTCTTGTTGTCATAGCAGCCATCTTCATCGGTTTCTTCCTAGGGAAGTTCATCTTGTAGACTGGGAGATGCATGCCAGCCGTATCACCCGCCCCAGCTCCGGATTCAAAAAGGCCTGGAAAAACCAACAAGTCTTTCTGTTGACTTTGCCATATCATTGGTAGTGTGGCCTACAGTGAACACATCTGTACAGCATCATTCGAAGGCGTCGCCTTTTTACAATCTCACACGGTTAGTATACACAGAGTTGAGAAAAGAAAGGCGACAAAAAAAATGATTGCTACCCCCCCCTTTTTTTGTTTTCTGTTTTTTGATGGCTGGATTATACAGGTAATGTGGCGGGACAATGAAAGATGTATACTATCAGTCAACATGGAACATGCGCCTAGAATGAACCATGGGCAAAGAAGCAGTCAAAAGATTAGATTTTTTTTTTTCTCTCTCTCTCTCTCTCTCTCTCTCTCTCTCTCTCTCTCTCTGTTGTTTTTAATAGGAATTGAATGGAATGTTAGGTGTCTTGTAAATGTTGTTTTAAATCCTTTTAAACAAAAAAAGGAAAGAACTTCCATCAAAATGACATTGCTACCTGTTGCTGGATTGCCTCTGAAGTAAATTTGTTCAGTTTGTAATTTCTACTTCTCGTCTTGGAATGTTCAGAATGTTCAGGTCCAGCTGGGGATATAGGTGCCTCCTCCTTGTACATTTCTATCCTTTCCTTTTCTTCACAACACCAATGCAGACTTTATATTATATTATTATTATTATTATTATTATTATTATTATTATTATTATTATTATACAAAGCATATATTCCTTCTGAGGCAAATATTGACTGAAAAAAGGTCTCCATTCTTAAAATCCTGTCCCATGGTATTAAGCATTGAAAAAATAAAAATGAAAAAATGTGGTTTTGATAGCCGTCTTTTCCTGTGTCTCTCTTCAATGATACACCTCAAAAATTCATTACATCGTGCCATAAAATAAGTGCACTGTGATTGTGTGCCACGTTTCCCCATCAGTCTGGCTGCCAGAATTTGTAGTGGATAGTTTTTTTTTTTTTTTTCTTCCTTCCTCAGTACAATATGAGCTAACCATGTGTTTTAAATACACTTGACATTTCAGTTATGATTATTTGGCTTTCAGTTATAAGTTGCCAAGAGTCACAAAAGTAAAAAAAAAAATGCGTCTGAACCTCAGACATCTGCTTTTTTATGAGCTTGAAATGAAGTTAATTCTCTTTGTTGCAGTGTTATTTTACATGCTGTTTTTTCATCGACAAGATGAATTTAAGGTAGAAGTTAGGATCTAGTCTGGACGCTACCTGATTAAACTTGGGAAGGGAAGGGGTTTTTATGCGTTTAGATGATTTGATCTTGCACAGGAGCTGTAACTTTGAATTTCTTAGCTTGTTGCTCCGAGGTAATTTCATACGGTTTTGGTACATTATGGCATTGTGGACGACGAAATCTGCTGTGGTCGTTTGGCCCTAAAATTAACTCATTACTGCCTGATGGGTAAAATACAGAACCTTCTTTACAACATGCTTGATTTTCCCCAAAAGCGAAGCCTACAATCATTTTATTAAAGCATAAAGTTATATGATTCATACTGACTCCTGGAGAACAGGGTTGCATGGGAAAAAATTTTTTTTCAATGTTTTTTCGACTTGGCAGTAAAGAGCACGAGAATTACATGTTATATGCCTTCCTGTGACTTTGTTATTGCTGTCAGGCAAATCCATATATATACATATATATTTAACTCAGTATACTCGATTATCTCCAATGATGGTTCATATATTTCTATTAGATTTTTATACTTTTGTAATTTTGACCTCATCAACTCTAATATTGGTCAGTTCTAGTAGTAATCATTTACTGAACAGACACGTTAAATATGAGCTGAGCGCCAAAACTTTGAGTGTGGAGCATTTTGAAAGGGGGAGAAAAATCCTTTTCTTGGTGCTGTTATTGGTGGAAGTTGCTTCATTTATATACTTTTTTTTGTTGTTTTATATTTGTGAATAACTGGCCAGACTTTTGGCACACCCAAAGTCCATACTATACTGTCTTAGTATTCTGCTTCTGAGGTTGGTGTAAGTAAAGTATTGAAAGTGGGCCGATTTGCAGAACAGTACAATTTTGGTGAAAAGATAATTAGAAAAAAAGAGACAGACAGATGGTGAATCGACAGGTGATCTCTCCCCCTTCAAACAAAAAAGAAAAATTGAGCTTCCCTTCCCCTGCTTACAGTTTAATCCTGAATGTTCGATTGTTATCATAAAAACAAAAAGTCCTCTGAGAACGTATCGTTCAGCCTCCTTATTGTTACGGGGTCGGATGTGAGCCGCCAACATTTTTGAGATTTTGAGTTGGAATTAGCTGGAAACCACAACAATTTCAGTAAGCGTTCTCTCTGTTATGAGTATACAGTTTTTCGCAGTGTGACCATGCCACATGCTCAAAACCTGCTTAGAGTATGTATGTATGTCTTAATATGGATATGGGACACTATTTCATGTTGTTTTGTCATTTTAAGGTAAACGGCTCACAGCTGCAGTAGATTTAGGTGGTAAATATAAGAAAAATATTATGTTTTGGTATCAGTCTTCCATTAACAGAGATTTCTGATGCCATGTGACACCATTGTGCATCAGAAATCCTCAATCCCACTCTGCTAACTGCCTCCACTCGCGCTTTTGTTGCCTCCAAACGGATTTATTTTCGCTCGCTTTTCTGTTTGTTGATTGGATTTTCAGTAGCCTTACTAGGATGCATATAAACCCACCTGGGTTTCTGTTTTCTCCCGCGCAGCTCTTTGTTTGCCCAATATTTTTTATCCAATTGTCTTTTTATTTTATAGTTTGTGTGCTAATAATTGCAACAGGCACATCTAAATTTATCCACCAATAGTAACCTCAGCAGGATGTCAGAGGAAATAAAAGTGATGAATCAGTAAATTAAGTAGATGCAGCTGCTTGAAGGAACGTCATTTGGAAGTCCTGAATTGCACTGAACACAACAAAATGATGATATCTAAAGGTGTTGGCAGTATAAAGGCAGGCTTCGCCTTCAGCTGCTCCTGTAGAGCTACACAGTGGCCTCCAGCACAGGGATGGTTGTTCTTGGCAGCTTCATGTGTAACTCCCTCGTACTACTACTATCTACTCCCCAAATGCTTAAAAAACGAGGCGTTTTTAATGCTCTATCGGGCATCATAAAATCTTATAAAGGGATTAATAAAAACATGTTCTCTGTTGAATGTTCAGTTTGTACAGTATACAAAATCTATGTCTATAAGAACAGGAATGTAATAACAGATCAACAATGAAAAGCACATTTTTAATCTTCTACATGTATCCAGTTACAAAGACATTTCTTGGAGCTGATGGGGGTTAAGTCTGGGTACAGTGAACAAACTGGCCCTAAGTAAGTACCGTCACTTAGTGTTTTTCCATTGCAGGAATAGAATATGATGTGGTGGCCTGTTTGTCCGCTCTCTGTTGAACACAGCTGTGAAAATTTTTGTGAGCTAGAAGTTCCCAAACAGGTGCTGGTGACGACATCTTCAGACTGAGGACATCCCTGCGACCTCTGTGATCCCACTGGGGAACCGATGGGTGCTGATCCTGTACCACAAACCGATGACCTTATTCCCAGTGGAGGTATTATGAATTTATTTCTGCTCTCAAATTCAGAAACCACCTGGAGGAGCAAAGAGCATTAAATCTATTCTTATTTCCTGTCAGATTCCTCACTGTAAGACTCAGGGATTCAGGGAGCTGGACATCTGAACATCTGAACATCTGGACAGGTAATATGTGGCTTCTATTCTTAATTACCAGAATCCACCTGTTGTGCCAATTTCATACTGATTACACAAATTCAATCCACTTGATCAAACAAGTTCCCTGTGGTGAATCTATTGAAGGAATTGTTCAGTTTTGAGAAATTATTGAAGTTCGACAAATCGTAACTTCAGTTGTCTGTGTCTTAATGACCTTCTGCGCAAAGTGGCAATCTCAAAGATCTCTGTTTTGTTATCTTTGGCGGCACCTATGGCGATACATGGTAATCGCAGGTTTGTTCTTGAACCACACAAATCACCAACTTTGTGTCAGTGACTCATGTTCCTTGTGATTTTGCACGTGAGTCACACCAGACACCCAGTTCATAAAGCTGTAAAGTGCAGGGACTTCATATGACTTCATCAGTGGATCAAAGGCTCTGTCACCATTGTGTGACCTTATTCGGCAACAGTGAGTAAAAATCTTCAAGATTGCCGCTTTAAAAAACACGACACAGACACGACTATCCTACACTGTAAATCGTAACGTAAGTGGAGGACCTACAGTATTTAAAGAAAAGAGTGATGTAAAGTCAGCGGTTGATGAATAGTTCTGCTCAAATTATCAAGGGAACAAGAAAAATGAAATGACAAGTTTATGATTTTACTTATGAAAGTGGCAGCAGGTTGAGTTCTGATATGTCACTCAATCATTCAACCTTTGCGTAATTTCCTGTTAGCACAGTTGTATTCCTGCATTTGTTTGTTTTTTTCTGTAATGTGCATGTAATGTCAGTTTTGTTTATGATGATAGCATGTCAATTTTAATCATGGAGTTAGGCCAAACTAACCAAACAGTTAATGCGCACAAAGTGCTGCATTTTCATAAAATCTTTTCAAGATTTATGAAAACAGAGTCACTTTGATATATTTAAACCGTGTAACAGCTATTGATTGCTCGTAAGACTAGATCATTCAATAGTTTCCAGCGATGTAATGTAGTGGAATCATATTGTAGTATTGTATTGCAAAATTCTGCTGTTACGCCAGTGATTCCAAACAAATTGTAATTTAACATATTTTCCACATGTTAAGGTAGAGCATAATTTGTTATATTTGATTATTTCATGTGGTGCATTTACTACACTGATATCAGATAATTATTCTCATTAATATTTTGTTCCCCAGTCCTAATTGAAGGTGAAATGTTACTTAAATTTTACAGTCAATTCTTCAGTTGTTGAGGAACTCTAGTTCATATGCAACTTTTCCAGGTACAGTTTCCCAGAAGTAGAATATAATTTTAAAATAGCCCCAGTGGAAATGAGTGTTTCGGCCAGTGAAGATTCAGCTATGAGAAGGAGATGAAAGAATTTTATTGTGTCCAAAGTAACAGTATGACCTTTATGTGGAATAGATGACAGAAAACTGCTGCTGAGTTCAGGCTATATTTAAACAAATTGCTTTAATATAAGTACGGTGGTTCCTTTTTTTTTTTTTTACTGTAAACAGTGACTCACAAGCATATGTCCTCGAGACAAGGAGCTCATTGTCAGAGAGTTCAATGTAGAAAACCTTCCCACGCATCAAATAGTTTTCTTTTTTGTAATACCAAACCAAGAAACAACATGACAGTTGTTGGTAAATACACTGTATAAAAACATAGGTCTGTGTGGATATATAGACATCTTTTTATATTTGTGGAAACACAGACTAGTCGGTCTTTGGTTCCACTGTAAAGTGCAGTTTCTGTGGTGCAGCAGTGTTGAGTCTTTGGTAGCTGGGGAGGAGTTCAGAGGATCAGGGGCACCAGTTTTCATCCTCATTCTCATCAAAGAAGGAAAAGTTAAAAGTTTACATATGTTTTAAAAAAAAAAAAAGCAGTCTCCCAGTCTGCTCTTGTAATCCACACTCTTGTTTTGTGTCTTTATGTAGAAAAAGCTCAAACAGCTCTCTAGCTTTGCCAGAAAAGGAGCGCAGACATGACGAACGCAACCAAAGCCACAGTGACGTGTTTCTCGCTGCCTCTGTGCCACCCTGTGCAGTCATTGTGGTGCAGCAGAGGCCTGTAGCTGTCGTCCCCCTGGCTGTAGTCGGACGACTGGCTGCTTGCCGAGCACTGGACCAGCGGCATCTGGTAAGAAGTGGCCCGCTTCTCTGGCCGGTCCGGGCTGGAACCGTCGCTGGGACGCTGGCCATTGTAGAGCAGGTAGCGGCCGTGGGCGTCCTGCTCCATGCGGAAGAGCTCGTACTCTGTGTGGGGGAGCCGGATGCCCAGCGCCACGCAGCCGTTTGTTATGGTGACATCCTGCTCCACCCCGACCTGCCAGGACCCCTGCGCTCCACACTCATTACCGTTGAAGACATTGAGGAGGGAGGTGGTGGCCAAGTCCATGGGCGTCACCCTCATGTGGTTCACTAGAGGAAGGAGGACAGAAGAAGACCTGTTGGTGATGTTGTGCTCAGAGAAACACTCACAGGTGCAGACACCCTGAGACTCTAAACTTTAAACTGGACGAGTCAATGGGCCTCATGCAAACCACTCGTATGAGCAGATGTCCTGAAGTGGTCCATTGTTTTAGTAAAACAGCCACTGACTGTGTCAAACCTGCTGTTTTTGTTTCTGCTGACAACAGGACTTGAAGCTCTGTGGTGGGAAATTTTCTTTTACCCCCTGTATGACTTTTGTGAATCAAACTTACCAACAGAAGGCCATGTTAGGGGCGGTGCTTATGCTAATGATGTAACATCACAGGTGGACACTTGCTCATGAACAGGTGGTATTTGGTGAGTTGGAGACTTTGACAGTGAGAGAAGTTCAGTGTAAGAATCTGAAGATGTTCTTGCATGAGGCCCATTCTTTCTCTGCTTGTTGTTACAACTTGAGTTTTGGCCTTTTTCTATTGATTATGAAACATCATATTCACTGAGTTAAATCCAGAGATTTGGGAACACAACATTGCTGAAGAAATACAAGCGGTCAGACGAACAGTTTCAGCTAATATCTTTATTTAAACTTCAATAAACCCGTCAAATCAAATGCAAACTACAGTAAGAAGAGTAGGTCAAAAGTTGAACCAGGACATCTGTCTGTTACTATGGTGGACATTACAACCTTTGTTTTCACTAGAAGTTTGAATAAAACCCGTATGATCGTCTGACTGCTCCTATTGCACTTCTTCCTAGTGATGTTGACAAGGTCCCACATCTCAACAATTAATTAGTGAGTACAGTACTATCAAAATAAATATACACAATGACCAAATTTACTGGAATATTCCAGTCAGGCTTCAGCTAATAAATTTTAATTAGTCTAACAGTAGAATAAGGCTGTGAGTTGGTAGTTTTTGTCTTTTAGTTTTAGGCTATAGGTTAAGGTTCTCTGTAACTAAGCCTTGTAAAATAAGTCACCTGAACCGACAATGAACTCGTTAAGGTGACAGTTTTTGTAACCATCTATTTTGACATTTTCTCTCATGTTTGTACAGTGAATATGAAGCTATAGCCAGGTGATGGTTAACTAATCTTATCACAAAGAATAGAAACGGGGGAAACAGCTAGACTGGATCTGTCTGAAGGTGACAACATCCACCTACCAGCAGCTCTAGAGCTCACTATTTAACTGATTATATCTTGTTTGCTTAATTCAGATGAAATTGTGCAGATTTAGTTGTCTGTGGGCTGAGCCAGGCTAGCTGTTTCCCCCTGCTTCCAGTCTTTATGGGTATTAACCATTTCCTGGCTGTGGCCTCATATTTACTGAACAGAGCAGAACAGTATGAGCAGAAATGGCTTGTTATGAGCGCTGATCAAATAATTGAGGGAACAATATAGCTGCATTATAATGGGGGTAATGGATGATGTTTAGCTGGAGCGCAGACTGGTGCATTTGTGTTTCAGCTTTCAGTTTGTTTTATGGCTCTAACAGAACAGTATTAAGACCAAAGTTGTTTTTAAACTGCAACAAAAGTGAAAGTCATAAGCTGATGTTAAGGATACAAGTATTTGTATCCATAACATGAGGATAATTGGAGAAAATAATTTAGGGAGTGGAGTGAAACATGAAAAATTAAATGTTACAGTCACTATAAATGTGGTCTCTTCTGAGAGTTGTTTGTATTTAACTTAAAAGATGAGAGTTGTAGGATTAGAGAATATCACTCAGTTACCTTTGAAGACAAAGTCTGTCCCGCCCATTACTCGAGTGGAGTGAAGCCCTCGGCTGTAGCGTCCACGGGCGTAGATGGTGAAAGTGGGGTGTCTACAGACGGGGTCAGAGTAGTGGTAGTAGTGGCCCTCCCAGGTGTGGTTGTTGTCATGGAAGATGAAGTGGCGGGTGAGGAAGAGGACCTCAGGGCGGACTTCGCAGCGCTGGCTCACCCACTGACCGTACAACCCCACAGTCAGGTCGGCCCGCGGCGGCAGGATGGGAGGGTGGAACTCGTCAGAGCGGTAGATGATACGACAGGCGATGCAGCCGTGGTCATGGTTCTGGAAAAATAAAGAGGGGGGAAGGTGTTACAATGAAAATCAAGCAGTTTTAGGAATTTAAAGCAGTTACTTATCAAAATGAGATGAAAATGTCAGGTGACATGCCTTGAACAAAATGTACAAAAACAACAAAAAAGCTCCACTTACACTTTTTTGATAACTTTAAGTCCCATAATTTAGAATATATAAGCAGTATAATATATACTATTTAATAAGTGCTCTATCATACTCTTTAATGGGAAAAAAGTACTTACAAAAATATATTAAAACCTAAGAATAAAAAACACTTACTACTATGACAAGCAATGAAAGTAGCTCTTTCAGTGTTGAGTTAGAGACTAAATTTAAGGACACTTCATTAGGAAATTGATTTTGTTGAGGGAGATATTACAATGACCAGGTTTTGTCATATTTTAAAAACTAAACTACAATTAGACTAACTCAGAACTGAATGCAGAACATTAAAGCCACCATGTGTAGGATTTGAGAATTTCCAGCTTTGGTACCCCCTTGTGGTAGTATCAATAATATAAATACATCATACAATAAAAAACAAACCACTACTATGAAAAATGTATATAAACAAACAGAATTAAGTTAAAAAAGGAAGCAGATTACTTCAATTGTTGAAACAATGTGATTAAAGCCACCAATTTGAAAATTGTATATAGTGACTTTAAAAATATTAAAGTTTTCGGCATTATTTTGGGGGTGATTTTCTTAAATGTAGAGCACTAAGCCTCACCAATTTTGATATTTTTTCTTTTTTTTAAATCTGATATAACAACACACATGCAGAGAGTGTTTTCACATTAACATGCATCATATAAAAACCCTTAAGTTTGGACTAAACTAGATAAATTAAGAGGCACATTTTACAGTGAAAAATAAACTTGTAATTTCTCTCTGGTGGACAAAAAAATGTAAAGACAACACTTCCTGAATTACTTACAAAACAATTCTTCAGTATTTCTGTACTGCAATTTCTTGTTATATCAATCATAACCATGCACTTATTATTGTATCTGCAATAATACAATGCGATATATATAATATCTGTTTGGCTTGAATTGACAAGGAAAGTCAGGTCACAAAACCTGAGGGACCTGAAGTTTAGAGATAAACCTGAATCAAAGACACAACATCACTGTATGAAAATCCAGCATGTTCAGTGAAATCTGTCAGTGCTGAATGGTTTTTTAATCCATCATCAGTATATTGTGTCATGAAATTCACATAAAGGACGGCTGGCGTCTGTTCAGAGGTGAAGGAGGAAAAACTATTTCCTCCAGTCTGAACCTCTTGAGTGTTGGAAGCCAGACAAGGTTCCAGCATTTTCTTGGAATGATCACATCATTTTACAGTAAAAGACAGATGTCTGCTCGAACAAAAGCCGTGACACAGGAAACAGCGAGTCGAGCTTTCATGCTCCTTACAAACAACACTAGGAATCCTTTATTCACCCTGTTACAGACAAGCAAGGGTTTGCAAATCCATTGATGTCTATTAATCATATCAAGTTCACATCATTTCTGGTTTAGTGGAGCCCCGGAGCAGCATGTGATCACAGTATCCACAGACTAGGACAGCTGTGGTGTCTCTGGCTGCAGAAAAAGGCATGAGGTCCTGGTGGATTCGGAGCTGGAAGCCTTCATCCTGTAATCCACAAAACTTTTTCCAAAAGACCAAACTCCAGGGAGGCGGTGGAGTTTTTGTTATTTGAGGGTGGTCAAAATTTAAGACCTAACCTCCCTGACCCAATCACTCTTTTCCCAGACAACATTATGCCTGCAGGAGATTTATGGAGAGTTTAAAAAAGAAGAACGGAGAAAAAACCCCCCCCAAAAACAGGAGTATCACTACATCCTACAGATGAGATAATCCCAGTGCAGCTCTATAAACCCTCAAGAGTGAGAGGTTAATGGGACGTCTGGAGGAGAGGCCTCCTGTGAATCCAGTGTATGAGAGAGTTGAGTATTTTTATACACTGGTGTATATCTCAGCACTTATGCATATGAGCAAGATATGTAGATGGGAGAGAATGCAGCAAGAAAAGTATGTCTGTATATTTTTGCATACATACACATTATATAGACACTATGGGTCAGATGTTTTAGAATGCCTCCATTTTTCCAGTTGTTTAAATTGACTTAATTCACTGTCTCACTGTTTCTGAACACAAGGTAATGTCTCCTAGTCTTTACTAGGAGACATTACCTTGTGTTCAGAGTAACTATTGTGTTTGTTTCAGTACTGTCATCTATATTTACAACATCAATATCTGTTTTTATCCTTACTTATCAACAAAGTGTTGCATCGTTCCCAATAACAAGGACAATAGGAAACTTTATCATTCAGGCGGAACAAATCTGCTTTTCTTCTGTCCAGTTTCAACAGCAAGTGCTAAAATACCTAATCTGGACTGAACACAAAGATCTTTGCTTTTCAGATAAATTAACATAATTGTTAGTACCATATTCATTTTTTGTAATCCTAAATGTACACAGTATTTGGTTCAGTCTTGTACATCCTCAGCCCACTAGGCTTTCCTCGGAGCAAACACATATTCTCTGAACAAAAACCATTGTTGAGCTTTTCGTAATTAAACAAGACTAGGTTAAAACCTACTATGTTGCTGGACCGCCTATGGTCAAATCCTGATGTAATAACTGCGACATCATCTGACCAAAATGTCATCACCAAACACATAAATGAAAGACAAAGACTGAGCTGTTTGTTTACTCATAAACACTCAGAGATAAAGAGAGACAGACTATCTTAAAAAATTTTTTTCAGATATTTTTTCAGGCTTTTGTCTAAATTACAACTATAGTAAGAAAGAGACAAGAAGATTGGAGAGAGAGAAAGGATGACAGGCAGCAAAAGGGCCACAGGCTGATCAGGGAAATTCGCATTGATAGGGCTAGCCCCAATATTACAGTCCAGCCATAGTATATTATGTCATAAAAACAAAAACAATATAGTATAGTGGGACTTAAAAATGTCATAGAAAACATCATAGTATAGTAAGTCATAAATATGTCAGTATAGTAAGACAAAGATGTCACAGTAAAATAAATCATAAAAAGTCCAAAAAATATCATAGTATAGTATGTCATGAAAATGTCATAGTGTAATAAGACAAAAACGTCATTGTACAGTATGTTATAAATAAGACATGGTATACTAAGTCATAAAAATGTCATAGGATAATATGACATAAAAAATGACATAGTATAGTAAGACATAAAGTTATAGTATAGTATGTCTGTTACGTGCCGAAGTGTTGTGTTTTGTTTTGTTTTTGTGACTGTTCTCCCAAAGACAGCTGCTCAGAGCTTTAGTGTTGAAGCCTAGTGATCATCTTGATCCGTGGTTGTTATTAACTTGGGTTATCTTGGTTTTGGTACCGTTTCAGTTTCACACTGTCGGCTTTTCGTTGTAGTTTTTACTTATTTGTGAATGAAATCCATTGTTTTTGCTGAATCTGTTTCCTTGAATATTTTTATTTTGCCTGGTTTACTTATTTTATTCAATGATAATTCCCGAAATCCCTGAACTTTAGTAGGGAACATAATAATGTCATAAAAAAGTAATTCTATAGTATGTCATGAAAATGTTACAGTATAATAAGACATAAAGACATCATAGTATAGTATGTGATAAAAATGTCATAGTATAGTATTTCTGTTACGTGCTGTTGTGTTGTGTTGTGGGAGCGTGTCCCTCTGCCCTCCCCTTTTCTCTAGCAGGTGACTTGGCCTGGTTTCTCAATCAGGAGCTGGAGCATAAAGGCGGAGTGAGGAGGCCTGGTCAGAGTCAGAGTGTTCCATTCGGCTGTTGACAAGCTGTGTGACTGTTCTCCCAAAGACAGCTGCTCAGAGATTTAGTGTTGAAGCCTAGCGACATTCTTAACTTGTGAATGTTGTTAATTTGTGTTATCTTAGTTTTGCTGCAGTTTTAGTTTCCCACTGTCAGCTTTTCGTTGTTGTTTTTACTTATAATAAAATCCCTTGTTCTTCCTAAATCTGTTTCCCCAAGTCTTTTTGGTTTGACTGTTTCACTTATTTTATTCCATGTTAATTCCCCACATCCCTGAGCTTTAACAGGGAACGTAACAATATCATTAAAATGTCATTGTGTAATAAATCATCAAAATGTCATAGTATAGTACGTTATAAAAATTTCATAATATAGGAAGTCATAAAAACATCATAGTATAGTAAGACATAAAAACGTCATAAAGACGTCATTGTATAGTAACGCTTAAACAAATCATAGTACAGTAAGGAATAAATACGTCATAGTATAGTAAGGCATAAAAATGTCAAAAAAAGTCATAGTATAGTAAGGCACAAAAACGTCAAAAAACGTCATAGTAAGGCATAAAAACGTCAAAGTATAGTAAGGCATAAAAATGGCGAAAAACGTCACAGTATAGTAAGGCAAAAAAATTTCAAAAAACGTCATAGTATAGCAAGACATAAAATGTCATAAAATCGTCATTGTATAGTAAGGCATAAAAACGTCAAAAAACGTCATAGTATAGTAAGGCATAAAATATCATAAGAACGTTATAGTATAGTAAGGCATAAAAACGTCAAAAAACGTCATAGTATAATAAGACATAAAAACGTCAAAAAACGTCATAGTATAGTAAGGCACAAAAACGACAAAAAACGTCATAGTATAGTAAGGCATAAAATATCATAAAAACGTCAGAGTATAGTAAGGCATAACAACGTCATAGTATAGTTAGGCACAAAAACGTCAAAAAACGTCATAGTATAGTAAGGCATAAAATATCATAAAAACGTCATAGTATAGTAAGGCATAAAATATCATAAAAACGTCATAGTATAGTAAGGCATAAAAACGTCAAAAAACGTCATAGTATAGTGAGGCATAAAAACGTCATAGTATAGTAAGGCATAAAAACGTCATAGTATAGTAA